>NC_051067.1:131981340-132083840 GCF_004664715.2 Peromyscus leucopus | reverse complement strand
TTCAACAACCACAAATGTCTTACTGTCTGTCAAAGCCCAGGGATGGAACATCACTGAGGGACAGAAAACCAAAGATGTTGCTCATCCATCATTTAATACAGCACACCACCACAGACCAACACTTCATCCTCATGTGAATCAGTAATTTGTAGTATAGATGTAAGTGGGATTGTTTAGATTCCCTTCTGCTGCCCTGAGATTGAAAACCATATCCTGAGCTGCAAGCTTGAATTATGAATGCCTTGTGCAAGGACACTTATTATGTTGCTTATGGTGTCTACCACCAAGTAGTTCTTGCCACAACTTTAACTTTTTGAGCATACTATGGATATTACAGTAAGTTGTATGGGTTGCAATGTGTACCCACAGTTCTCAGATCTGAGGTCTAATAGAAGTAAGGTCTGATTCTGTTTATTTTCTGTCTCATGCCTTAGTTTTCTAGTATACCAGCTGAGGCAAGTAACTGCCTGAAGTGGAAAATCATGCTTTAACATGTCTTTAAGAGAAAACGGAGATCATCTCCCAAGCTATCTAGATAATATCCACAAAACCAGAAAAATATTCTATCCAAACAGTAATGCATTGTGCCATCTGAATTTGACATGTTAGTAAAACCACTGACTGCTAAGTACTAACAACTAAATACTTGGTTTCAGTGTCAAGAACCGAAAACAAAATGTTGAGTCCTCAGAATTATAAATTAAAAGAAGACTCTAAACAATTAATTTTAGACCTATGTATAATGACACTCTAAGAGACTGACTAAGAATTTATTATTAAGGGTCTTATTATGCCAAAGGAAAGAATATTATATAACCTACAGTTCTAGTAGTTATGGCATACCTTTTCTCTCTGTTTTCTATGCAGGGACAGAAGCTGTGGGTGTAGACAGTTTGGATAAAGCAGATGCTCCATTAGCATCAAATGATTTCTTTGGCTGGTGATCAGATTGAAGCGTAAATGGACTAGAAGGAACAGTGCTGGGGGTAGCGGTTGGATGAACCACTGGTTTGATGGGGTGCTGTACTGGCGCAGAGCTACTGTGAGTCTCTGCTCTTGGCAGTCTGTAGTCTTTGTCATTGTGTCTGCTTGTCTGAGACAAAATGTTCTGTGGGAGCAAACTACTGGCATCGCCGGAATGCTTGTCTTCCACTGTAGTTCACAGTTCGCAAGAGAGGTGTTGGAATGGCAGAAGGGGAGAAAAACAGATGCTGTTAGAATCCGGTGTCGTGAACATCAGCTAATTGAGCAACATAACTGTAATTATGTTCCTTTTCATACAACTGCAAGCCCAGTTAGCTGCAGTTTTAACACTGGCATATAGATATCAATATGGCAAGAGTTTTAACAACTATAAATACAAATCTATACTTAGAATCAATAGGTCAACATATTTTTAAAGCTTCTTTGGAAATCAATTATATTTCAGAAACAAACTTCTGACAGTAGTAATAACATTTTACTCAAAAAATAAATGTTTTCAAAAATAAAAAGGCAAATGTTTTAATTTTTTTAATATGGTTCTCAGGTTCAAATAATTAACAGAACAACCCACAGTGGTTCAACTTCAAATAAGCATTGGCTTTATTAACCTCAGTTTTTAAAATACTGAAGCAGCTAGCTAATGTGAGCTCTATAAAGTGGTTTATTCTAGAGCTTTCAATGATGTAAGATGATTTAACATATAATGAACTGTGCGCTAAAAACATAATCCAATAAAATGTTTTCAATAACACTGACAAGAGCAAAATAATCATATTTCACATGTTATTCTGAAAAGATGTAGACATATGTAAACCTAATTAGAAAAATGTACTTTTCCCTAGCAATTATATCAGAAGCATCTAAATTCAGAACCTAAGTATAGGAAACAGTTGAAACTCTACCAGCAATTTAAATTCTGGTCTGTGGTTTTACTAAGTAATACAAAAGGAGGAAATTTTTTAGCCTCCTGTACTAAAGGTCATTAGTTTTAAAAACAAATTATCTGTAATATTCCAAAGTAATATTTTATAAAACAAGTATCCCAAGATTGAAAGGATGTGGCAACTCTTAACAGTTTTATAAAGAATGCCCACTGTTGAATATGGTGGGGTTTTTTTCCTAATCCACAGCTCTCCTAACTCTAAAATCATGAATGTACAAAGAGCAGACTTCTCAAACTATAAGTCAGTTTTCAAGTTGTCACTATACAGCTACCACAGCACCCTTAAGGCAGGGACTGACCATCAAAAAATTCTGAATTCTATCAAAAGAAACTCCCCATTTATCTAATATATAGATTCAGTATGTTCCACAATGTTCAATAACAGAAGTAGATTGGACTATGACAGGGGTACATAAAATCCTACACAGACACAATAAATTACTCTTTTGTAGGAACATAAAACTATTAGAATCTTATTCTAGTTTCTTCATACAAACAAGATACAACTATAACAAATCTTCAAAGACAGATACATCAGTAATAACACCATTCCTAGACCTACCACTTAATTACCAACAACTTTAATTTCCTTAACCTAGAAAATTCCCCTTTCATGTTACATGGCTATAAGGAAAACCAAAAGGTTCAGATGAAAATTTAAAATGATACTTCAAATAACTGTTAAGTTAAAAAGACAGCAAATTATAAGACCTGGGGAAGATGGAGCTGCAAATGCTTCCTACCATTACCAGACAGAAGGCATTAACAGAAGTGCCTCTATCTGTACCATGGCTCCCCAGACTTGTCTGAATGCCATGGTGGGAGGTTTGTGACTAGCTAATCTAGCAGGCATAATAAAAATTACAATACAGGACAACAAAGAATGGCTTGATCCAAAACAAAAAAGTCACTAGTGCTATAAGAAATCCCAGTTGAAGTTTCTCTAAATTCAGAGGAATCATACTATTAAGTACAGAAAGAAGTAGTCCAGAGGCAGTTAATATCAAAAGAAAAATTATATCCATACAATTTTGAATATCAGATTGTAAAAACATTTCCACCCTCTCTTTATATGTAAGAATCTTCCCATTCCTTTCATTTCTTGAAAGGAACACACTCGAAGCATTATTCTAGCCAAACCCAATAAACTTCCAATAGTTTTTGCACAATGTCAAATGATTAAATGGGATACTGATTTTATTACTATAGCAACACAAATAACTTAGTGGAAAAACTGTAAAGGAAAATAAAATTTAGTATAACTTAAGTTCTTTCTCAAACATTTAAAACTTTTAATATAAGAAAACAAAAATTATATACATCCATGACTCCATCCACAAAGCTATTGACTATTATTTGTATATGGGGATATAGTTTCAGTTAAGGGGCATTTATGAATTATAGCATTTGAAATGGCTGAAAACCACCCAATATTCAGACCGCAGAAGGCTTAAAATGATATACTGAAACAGAATGGTACAGGCAATCATTTAACAGATGTAGAATCATAAACTAACATAGAAGCAGATCCTTAGAATAGTATTGAACAGCAACAATGAAAATGGGTCGAAACAATTAACAATTTCATTTTTGGAGCAAAATCTCTATACACACAAATACTGTAAACAATACAAAACCAAAAATGGTCTATTTCTAGGATCTAGTTCACATGCACACTGTTTTTCCTCTTGTGTCTTTATTTAAAAGTTTTTTCATGCCCACGTGTGTCACTCACTCCTCCATGTTCCCTGACCACTAATTGCATGATAGACAACAAACTATATGCTATTTTATTACTTCAAGAGGAAACCTTGTCTCATTTTCATTTGATTGGCCAAAGTCAATTAGTTACACTTAAGTGTGTTAATAATGGTCAGTAGTGGTTTTGCATATATAAGGCCCTCATAATGAGAACAGCATGTGATTTAATAAAATTGATTGGGAACCTGTAAGGTCTCACCACTAGAAGGAAATGGATGATGAGAGAAGAATCTGTTTTCTCCAGAGATAAGCTCTGATAGATTAGCTAATTCCAAATGATCAGTACCTAATACTCATGCAATATGACAAAACTAAATGGATTCTGTAGGGTATACATATATACATTGATATCTTTGTGCATATAAGAATAATGGTTAAAGAAGAGGTCATCGAATTGAGAGGAAGTAGGGAAGACATGAGAGGAGCTGAGAAAGAGAGATAGGAGAGGTTGAAATGATGTAAATATCATGCTGATACATAAAATTATCAAAAACTAAATTGAATAAATTAAAAAAAGAAGCATGTATTGAACCTTGTGGTGATACTGTGTTCCCCAAAATATTGTGCACCCTAATAAACTTATCTATGGTCAGAGAACAGAACAGCCACTAAATATAGAGACCAGAAAATGATGGCACACACACCTTTAATCCTAGCATTCCAGAGGCAGAGATCAGTCTGGATCTCTGTGAGTTCAAAGACACACTGGAAACAGATAGGCGTGGTAACAAGAGCCTTTAATCCCAGGAAGTGATGGCAGGAAGCAGAAAGGTATATAAGGTGTGAGGACCAAGAACGAGAGCCTGGTTAAGCTTTTAGGCTTTTGAGCAGCAGTTCAGCTGAGATCTTTCTGGATGAGAACTCAGAGGCTTCCAGTCTGAGGAAACAGGATCAGCTGAGGAATTGGCAAGGTGAGGTTAGCTGTGGCTGGTTCTGTCTCTCTGATCTTTCAGCATTCACCCCAATACCTGGCTCCAGGTTTGTTTTTATTAATAAGACCTTTTAAGATTCGTGCTATAGAACTTTCTCAGGCTAAGACAATTTTTACCATTTAACATGATACTGAACCAAGTTTATATGAGGGCTCGGTCACTTTCAGTTTATTTCTTTTGTGACCTATTTGGAGCAAGATACTGACATTGCTGTCTTGGGTGCCCCGAAGCAAGTTCTGCAGAAGTGTCTGCTCCATACATGGTGAGCCAAACAGGAATTTACCAAATGACCCAATGTTGGTTTTTTGAAACCAAATAATTTCACAATTTTGTCATATTTCTTTTTTAAAGCCATTTCACATTGGTAGGGAAATAGTACATCTGGCACCAAAATATCTTTTAGAATGCAGGCAAAAATTCTGACCTACAGAAAAAAAATTTAGCACATCCATTCAACAAAATACTGACAGCTGTAGCAGGAATCTTAAAAGTTCTTATTAATAAAATCAAACCCGAGGCCAGTTATTGGGGTCCATGCTGGTAGATCAGAGAGACAGAACAAGCCACAGCTATCTCACCTCGCCGGATCCTCAGCTGGTCTTGTCTCCTCAGACTGGAGGCCTCCGAGTCCTCATCCCGAATGGGTCTCAGCTGAATTACTGCTCAAAAGCCTGAAGCTTAACCAGGCCAAATGCTTAACCAGCCAAAATCTTCTAGTTTCTGGTCCTCACGCCTTATATATCTTTCTGTTTTCTACCACCACTCCCTGGGATTAAAGGCTGGTTTTCTGGGATTAAAGGCGTGTCACCATGCTTGGCTATTTCCAATGTGGCCTTGAACTCACAGAGATCCAGAGGGATTTCTATCTCTGGAATGCTAGGATTAAAGGTGTGAGTGCCACCATTTTCTAGCCTTTGTACCTAGTGGCTGTCTGTTCTCTGACCCCAGATAAATTTATTAGAGTACACAATATTTTGGGGAACACAATACCACCACAGACAGCCTTTGGTATCTGTATTTGGGGTTGCTTCCTTTGAGATAAGATCTCAAGAAACTTTCAGCTTATACATATACATCACAGCTCTTGCTTCTGTGGTTCATAAAACATTGAGAAAGAGGACATGGAAAGATTGTAATAACTATAATGATCAGGAAGTCATCTGTGAATCAGTCTCTCCTAGAAATGGCTGCATAAACAACTGGAATATAGTCATATCAGTGGAATTGTTAATGTAGAAATGGAAAACTTTCATGGTGATTCATCCCTAGACAAGGAATTTACAGGCAAGTGCTGATTGCTGGGAGGATGAGAATTTGCCTCTTCCAGGGGTGAACCCCCTTATCGGTTGTCCAATGCAAAATGGTCATTCTAAAAACCATATACACACAAGGAAAATGGACACAGCAGGTTCTTTTTATTTATGGTGGGAGGGTATCAAGAGGGTAGAAAGGGAGATATAAATCATTCAAGTTAGTTCACCGAATGTGTGTCTTAAATAGAGGAGTAGTTATCACTGTTGCTGACCATGTGTAGGGAGGTCATTTAATAAAAGAAAAAGGAAGTATGTCTTGTTCCAAGTGGAAGAGGCTAAGAATGACATTAAAAAGTGAGCCCAGTGGTGGAGGACCAGAGTCCAGTTTTCAGAAGAGCATTTTCAAACAGGAACAATGTGGGGTTCTGGGAAACTAAGGGATTGGCCTTCTGACAAGTTTTATGAAGACAGTAAAGCACAGTGGTATTGAAATCATCTAGAACTGGGGGTTAAAATAGAGTTCAGAGTAAGCTGTAAAATGCATTGCCTTTTGTGCTAATTATAAGAACTGACAGTTTCTGTTGGGGCTTCCTTGAGCCACAGAGAACTCTCAATAGCACACAGAAATGTGGTACCACAGAGGGTGGGCTAGAGAGTGTTCAGTACCAAAGACTGGAAGGAACCGAATGAAATATACCTGTGGTTTGGGGCAGCCATTCCCTTTCCTGTGCACCTTTACCCAAGTTGTATAAATCCTTTCTGGAGTGAAAGATGGGACAGCATATTCACAGAAAACAGTAACAAGTCTAGACTCGGGGTGTGTGTTGTTGACCCTACATTTACCTTGCCTTAAGCAGGAAATTAGCTTGCTAGTCGGGTCCTTTGAACCTAAGCTTTCGGGAATCTGCACCTTCCTGGGACGAATATGTAAAGAATGGAGAAAGTCATTGAACACTGCAGAAGAGGGAGCAGGGAGTGTATCCTATAGAAGGAAGACACCTAGAGAATACAGAAGGAAATGAAGGCAAAGTAGAAGGAATCTGCTTTTCCAGAAGTCTCTACCATTGACTGAGCATACATGGTTTTAAAGTCCTTGGTAGTTTCTGAATAAGCCTGAACCAATTAGACAGCATAAGTGAGTTACTTGGGTTGTAATCGTTGAACCCCTCTAGAAGAGCATTCCTGACACAGTGTACACATTTGTATGCTGACTTGTAAATATAATTTTCAAGGGTTGAAAAGGTTTTCTGTGACTTCATTTGCTTACATGATGGTTTCCTTTCAACAGTTGTTTTCCATGATGAAGAAAGAGGGCTACCACTTAT
The DNA here is from genome assembly GCF_004664715.2 of Peromyscus leucopus. Lineage (NCBI taxonomy): Eukaryota > Metazoa > Chordata > Mammalia > Rodentia > Cricetidae > Peromyscus > Peromyscus leucopus. Next base: position 132,076,642 of record NC_051067.1, on the reverse strand, counting down.
AAATTACTGTTTGGTTTTTCCATGAATATACAGTAGAGTGGGACATTGTATCATCTGCTTTATTTGGGGCTATCACTTTTGTTTAAATTTGTGTTGAAAAGTTATGTAATAGATCAACTATAATTTTGGTACAATCATCAGGACACATCATTTCCAAAACCAATGATTCTCAAGATACTCCTATAAGTTGGCTAACACTCTTTGATATGGAATTATGTGTGAATTTTCAATGAGTAGTGTAGTGATTAGAAGGGGAGGCGGATAGTAGCCACTGAAAGATGTTTATAAACCCAAGAGAAAAAACTATGTAAAGAAATATCATTTGCTATTCAAACACCAAACACTGTGTACATTTTTAGTAATTACCTCTCACCCTTATTCTTGTGTTTTGTTTTCTTAAAAGGCATCCTGTTGCTGAAGCACGTATGAACTCACAGAAACTATGGCAGTACATACAGGGTCTGCACAAGTCTAAGCAAGATGAGTCAGCAGCTCTGAAAGGGGAAATGGACATGAGCTCCCATACCTAACCAAGAAGGAATCTCCAGTCAACAATGGATTGGAAAGGAAAATAATTTCTCTCTAATTTAGTCTCACTGGATATATAAACTACATTTAAGGGTATGCCCAATGCCTATCAGTAGATTGCCAACAGAAAATAAATGCAATGGTATTTTTGTAGATTTTTTGTCTCATATTTCTGTGTTTGGGCTTTGTGGTGTGTGTGTGTGTGTGTGTGTGTGTGTGTGTGTGTGTCTTACTGATCCTTTGTTTACATATTATGTTTTCCAATTTTGTCTTCTTGTTTTGTTGTGTTTTTCTTTGCTTTTTATTTGTTCTTTTTTAATTTGTTTTTTTTATTTGCCTATTTGTTTTATAAGAAGCAATAGAAGAAGGTTTAATGTTGGAGGAGTGGGAAGTTGGGGAGGAGTTTTGAGAGAGAGGAAACCATGATCAGAATATACTGTAAAACTTTTAAATTAAAAAAAAAAGACATCCTGTTGAATTCACATCACTGATTTTGCTGTGTTCAAGTACTAATTATGACTAATTTTTAAACTTACACTCAGGTAAACAGAACCTTTTGAGATACATTTCTTGTGCTATATTTGTTTGGAGACTCTTTACTCCAGGTTGTCTCCATCATTCATATGGTTAGCTGACCAGAAAAAAATTATTATAAAATTTTGTGTAGTTGCAATGTCTTTACCATGAAAAATAACAAAAGAGTAGTAAAGAGTTTTATATTACTAGGAGCTAAAAAATGACATGACAAATATATAATGCTAAAGAAATTACAGTACTTATAGTTTTTTTCACAAAAAAGAAATATAATGTGGTGAAAGATTATTTGGATAAGTGAACCTTAGTGTGTATGTGTTTAAATTTTTATTAACACAGCTTTCATAAATCTCATGCTATAATAGATATACCAGATACAGTTAGCTAGAATCCCCCCAGAAATTGTAGCAGGATGCTCCTGAGAATATTTGATAAATTGTGCTTTTAATTTACCTGCAGTCTCAAAACATACAGTTGAAAATATAATAGAACAAAAGAGGGTAATATGAATGCTTTATTTGCAATATCATTATAAGACAGAGATTTGATTAAAACATGATCACAGATACATCAGCCAAAATTAAATTGCCTGCTAAATGCACAATAACTAAAACAGAAGTCAAGCAGCAATGGGGAACAAGCAGAACAACTTTCATCCAAATATATGTATATGCATGTGTGTGTGTATATATATATATATATATATATATATATATATATATATATATTTGGAGACTCTCCTTTATGAGTACTATAAAGTACTCTCCTTTTCCCATTTCTGACTCCCCATATCCCCTACTCACTCTCAAATTCATAACCCCTTATTATATTTACACAGATACACAAAGTTTATTTACTATTGCTTATATGTACACTACACATATTTGGGGCTGGCCAATGGGATTGGATAACCTATTAGGGAGCTCATCCCTAGTAAACACTGATTCACCCTCCCTCCCTCAACAATTATGAATTGATTGCAGCTCTTTCTCTAGAGTAGTGATTCTCAACCTTCCTAATGCTGCAAACTTTTAATACAATTCCTCATCTTGTGGGGACCCCCCAACCACATAATTATTTCACTGCTTCTTTATAACTGTAATTTTGCTACTGTTATGAATTGTAATATAAATATCTGATATGCAACCCTTAAAGGGATCACAGCCCACATGTTGAGAACCACTGATCTAGAGGTTGTGCCCTGTGAGATTCCACCATCCATGCTCGTAGCAAATTTTCTCATCAGACTTTCTTGGACCATCAGCTTACAAATAATGATGCAGAGGCTAATTGTTAATTATAGAAGCTTGGCCATTAGTTTAGCCTTGTCCTACTAGCTCTTATAACTTAACTTAACCTGTTTTTATTAATCTACATTCTGTCACGTAGCTTGGTTACCTTTTGTTGTGGGTCGCCCTATCTGGACACCCCTTGGAGGAAGTGAGAAGGTGCTATGTCAACAACGCAGACACTGGGAGTCAGGTGAGAAGCAAGCAGTGGACTCATTTGTTGCAGATATGGATGAACCTATATATCCCCTCCAGATTTCCTATTGGCAGCCAGAGATTCTCTTAGCTGTGTTGTCTCTTTCTAATTGGCTCAGCATTCTGATGGTTGAGCATCACCAATCAACAGGTGCAGTGGCAGACCCCAAGTTGGCTCAATGGGAAGTAGCTAGCACACATGCCTAAGCACACTACCCACAATGGGGCACCTGTGGTTTTATCAGGCTAACTGGCTGCACTCCTCCTATAACAAACATTAGGTGACTGTCCAGGCTGCCAGCTATCTTGGTCTACTTTTGTAAGATTCCTGAAAGTTGCTTGCATCCATCTACCATTTCTCAGGTACCATTATGTTCCTTCTTAGGTCTTTGATGTGGTTGAAAACTAGATAGTTGTAATTTGCTCAGTTATGATAAAAGATAAGTTAGATATAAAACCTTAAACTCACAAATATAAGATAGATATGACATCTTCTTTAATATTGTAACTATAATTCTTGCTCGGTAATTGTTTTGCTATATGTAATTTTACCATGTTAAAGTTAAAACCTTCCTTTTTAAAAAAAGAAAAAAAGGAGAAGTGCTGTGGATATTGCTCTATATAAATAAAACACTGATGGCCAGTGACCAGGCATGAAGTAGGTTGCCAGGCAGGAAGTAGGTGGGACAAGGAGAGAGGAGAATTCTGAGAAGCAGAAGGCTGAGGGGGGAGACACTGCAGCCACCGCCAGGATAAACAGCATGTAAAGACGCCGGTAAGCCACCAGCCAGGTGGCAAGGTATAGATTTATAAAAATGGGTTAATTTAAGATAAAAGAACAGTTAGCAAGAAGCCTGCCATGGCCATACAGTTTATAAGTGATATAAGCGTCTGAGTTATTATTTTATAAGTGGATTGTGGGACTGCGGGGCTTGGGGAACCTGGAGAGAAGCCCTCCAGCAACAAAGAACCTGGAGAGAAGCCCTCCAGCAACAAACCTCTACTCTGTAATGTAAGTCTGACATCTTCATTGTCTCCCTGATGTCCCTTGCATGCCTAGATTCCTTCTCCTCTTCCTTTCTTTTTCTGGAAATCCTGCCTATCCTCTCCTGCCCAGCTATTGGCCGCTCATCTTTGTATTATATCCATCACAGCAACACATCTGCACAGAGTGTACAAATACACAACACATCTCATTTGCTGTTGTCTTTATGCAGGTCTTATTTAAACAACCATATTGCTGAGATTTTAAGGGTGCTACATTTCTGTCATGTCTAGGAGACACTTTATAGCAGCAAGCATTCTGGTACTGTGAGCCTTACAATCTATAGGCCCCCACACCTGCCATTTTTCCTAAGTCTTGGTGTAAGGGCTGACTCACTTGGGGGTGGACACGCAATAGTTACTTATCCTTTCATTTGGAACAGTTGTGGATCTCTGTGATATGTCTACTGCAGAAAGAAGCTTCTCTGATGAGAGTTACACTTATCTGAGAAGATAACTGTGTGTCTAACGATAAGTACTTAGAATACAGTTAGAAACTATATGGATTTAGAAAAATGGCTGTAGTAGGTTTGCTCCAGGATCTAGGACCTTTCCAGCCATGAATATTGACTGGATTTACTGTACTTGGCATGATTTTCCTTCTATTTAATGGGACTTAATCTGATGAGACAGCTGTTTGTTACCACCAAGAGTGAGTTCCAGGAAAGGCACAAAGCTACACAGAGAAACCCTGTCTCGAAAAAAAAAAAAAAATCATTAATAGCTCACTAAGTTCAATTAGTACTGACCAAGTGTGAATGTTTGTGAAGCCGTCTACCAGGACACAGTCAACCAACTTATCAGCAGCCACAAATCCAAGACAAATTCATCCCCTCCATCAGTTGCCAATTGCTCCTCATTCATGTTGGAATTTTGACTGGTTTGATCTTGTGCAAGTCTAGTGTATGACACACAGTTGCTGTGTGAGTTGATCTGTGCATCAGCTGTGTTCTGTCCTGAATAGGGCATTTCACAGTACTTCTCTCCATATTCATACTCTTACTTTTTTCTCCTAAACATTTTCCCTCAATGTTTATTGAACTTTTAGTAGTGGAAGATTGATACAAATGACCCATCTTCAGATGAGCATCGCAGTAACTTATTCTGATAATTTTAAGTAGTTATGAATCTCTACATTAACTACTGCCTATGGCAAAAGAAATGTCTCTGACCAAAGTTATGAGCAGACAAACCTATAGGTGTAAATGTAAATAAAAGCACTCAGGCCAGGGAAGCAGGGAAGCTGACTGCAGAGTTTCAACTCTACCTCTGCTCCTCTAAATCCAGTCCTCCATTCTCATCCCAAGCTCTGCATCAGAGCACCAGCTACAGATGCCTCCCTCTGATGTCCTCATCTCCAGTGGATCACAAATATCCTCCCTTCCAATCTTTCCTCAACCTACTTGGTTTAACCCAGCCCACAACTCCAAGAATCTACAGGCCACTCTGGCCAGGGAAGTAGGTAGGCTACATGCAGATCTGCAACTCTCCCTCTGCTCCTCTAAATCCAATCTTCTAGTCTCATCCCCAGACCTGCAGCAGAGCACCCTTCCCTGCTGACCCCTTTTCCAGTGAATCACACAGATCTCCTCCTCCCCCCAAACCCCCCTCCCCCGGTCTTCTTTCCCTACGCTCATTGCATCGGCCCAGGCCCTAACTTCAGAAAGCACTCCCTGGGAACCCATAGGAAATATGACCAGGGAAGCAAGTAAACTAACTGCAGGTCATTATCACTCCCTCCATTCCTCCAAGTTCAATATCACAGTCCCAACACCAGACCTGTAGTAGACCTTCTGCTATGGTCTCTCTTCTCTTTTCCCTCATTCCCAAGAGACTAAGCAAATCCTAGTGGAACACCCTGCCTTCCTCCCTCCTGACTTTCCCTGACCTCCAGACAATCCCCATTTTAAGTGTCAGCTTCCAATACCCAGATTAGCTGGAATCCCCAGTAGTCACACCTATCAGGATTCCAGAAGAATCTCCTTCCAGACAACACACAGTCATTACTCTTCCCTGAGAACCAGAGAGGACAACCAAAACCATGGCACAAAACACCCAACTAACAAAGTCAAGACCAGATATCCATACTGAGAATTATAATCTTTGCAATCCCAGATGCCTGGAAGACAGTGTGAAAGCACAATCAATAACAACCAAAACACTATGTCTCTAGTAGAGCCCAGCAACCCTACCACAACAGGCCCTGAGTGTTCTGCCATAGATGAAGCAGAAGAAAAAGACATTAAAATAACCTTTATAAATGTGATAGAGATCTTTAAGGAAGAGATGAATGAATCCCTTTAATTTATGAAATCATGGAGTGGAAGGAAATAAATAAATAGTTCAAGACATGAAAGTGCAAATAGAATCAATACAGAAAATCCAAACTGGGAAATCTGGTAAAAAATTTAGCGACTTGAACATGAACCTCAGAGGCAAGCCTCACCAACATAATACAAGAGATGGAAAAAGAGAATCCCATTAACTGAAGGCACAAAAGAAGAAATGGATATCACAGTCAAAGTAAATGTTAAATAAAAGAAAATCCTGGCATAAAACATTCAGAAAATCTTGGAAACTATGAAAAGAACAAATCTATGAATTATAGGAATAGAGGAAGGAGAAGAAATGTAGATCAAAGGCACACAAAATATTTTCAACAAAATCAGAGGAAAAAATTCCCCTCACCAAATGAGTACATGCCTATGAAGATACAAGAATAGATCAGAAAAAGTCCCTTTGGTACGTAATAATCAAAACTAAACCTGATAATGAATCCCTTTAGACAACAACTCAATTAATTATAAACTAATTTTGTCACTGGAGGCTACATTTAGTGGAGAGAAAAGTCTAGTTGGGCATTGTCTCCCTTGTTATTTGGTAATTCCCTTTAGATTTCTTACATACACATGTATAAATTTTAAGAAGCTTCTATTGTAGTACTTTTCCATATGACCTATTAAATGGCACTTAGTAGTGTTAGCTGTCCCTCCAAGTATTCCTTAAATTACACCCCTCTTCCCATCCCCTCTCTTTTTGATTATTTCATTCCAATTTCTCTGTCTGTATCTCCATAATTATATATTCTATTTCCTCTACCTTAGGAGTGTCTTCCATCCACACTCTACCCTTTTTCTATACCTAACCTCTGTAGGTATATGGATTGTAGCATCATTCTGGAGGGCTTAAAAGCTAACATCCACAGATAAGAAAATACATATCATATTTATCTTTTAGGGTCTGGGTTACCTTACTCAGTGATTTTTTTTTCTAGCTCCATCCATCTACCCAGGAATTTTGTTATTTTTTTCTAGCTGAGTAATATTCCTTGATGTAAATGTATCACATTTTCTTTGTCCATTCATCCATTGACAGACAAGTAGGCCATTTCTGATTTCTGGCCATTATAAATAGAGTAGCAGTGAACATGGATGAACAAGTATACTTGCAGTAGGAGCTAGAGTCATTTGATTATACAATCAAGAAGTCCTTGATCAATTTGAAGTTGAGTTTTTGTAGGGTTATAAATTTAGTTCTTTTGTATTATTTTACATGAGGCCATTCAATTTGATCAGCACCATTTGTTGAAGATGTTGTCTCTTTTACAGTGTGTATTTCTGGTTGCTTTATCAAAAATCAGGTATCTATAGGTGTATGGACTAATGTTTGGGTCTTCAATTTAATTCCATTGATCAATGTGTCTGCTTTTATGCCAATACCATGCAGTTTTTATTACTATAGCTCTATAGTACAGCTTGAAATAAAGAATAACGCTATCTTATGTACTTCTTTTTTTTATTTAGAAATGTTATAGCCATCCTGGGTGTTCTATGTTTTCATCTGAAGCTGAAAGTTGTCCTATCAATTATTCTGAAGAATTGTGTTGGAATTTTGATGGTGATTACATTGAATCTGTACATCACTTTTGCTAAGATGGCCAAATTTCACTATATTGATCCTACTAATCCATGAGCATGGGATATTTTCTATCTTCTGATACCTTCTTCAGTTTATTTCCTCACTGTCTTAAGGATTTTATTATATAGGTCTTTCCCTTGCTTGACTAGAATTACCCTAAGAAAATTTTCAGGGCTATTGGGAAAGGCAATCTTTCCCTGATTTCTTTCTCAGTCCATTTTTTAATTTGTATATAGACAGGCTACTTGTTTTAGGTGTTAATTTTATATTCTATTATTCTGCTGAAAGTATTTATTAGCTGTAGAAGTTTCCTGGTAGAGTTTTTAGGGTCATCAATGCATAACCATATCTGCAAACAAAGGTACTTGGACTTCTTCCTTTCCCATTTCTACCCCCTTGGATCTCCTTCATTTTTCACATTACTTTATCTAAGATTTTAAGTACTATATTGAATAAATATGTAGAGAATGGCCATCCTTGTCTTATTCCTGAGTTTAGTGTAAATGTTTTGAAGTTTCTGTTTAGTTTGGTGTTGGCTGTGAGCTTGCGATAAATAGCCTTTGTTATATTTAACTATGTCCCTTCTAGCCCTGGTTTCTCCAGGATTTATATCATGAAGGTATATTGGATTATGTCAAAGGCTTTTTCTGAGTCTCTTGAAATGTTTGTGTGGTTCATCTCTATGGTTTTCTTACTCTTGTGAAGCATTACAGTCCCAGTTTAGAATTTAAGGCTATGTTTTGCATTATGCTTAGGACTAAGTTTAGATAGTTAAAATTAGAGTCATTTCAGAGTTAGACTTAAAGGTTAGGATTAAGGCTCAAGCTTGCTGTAAGGCTGCACATACACCAATAGCAAGTAATAAACAACCTAGTTATTAGACAGGATCTGTCTGTGGTAGATTAAAGATGGATCACTCAAGGGCTTTTGGGAGAACTCCCCATATTAACATGTATGTATATCTTAAATGAAATATAATTACATCATTTTCCTCACACTTCTCCCTCTAATAACCCCCTTCTTGGTGCACTCTCTCAAATTCATGGCCTCCTTTTATTTATTGATTGTTATATATATGTATATATGTATGCATATATATATGCAATGTGCTGAGTCTGTTTTGTGTTACTTATATGTACATGTTTTTAGGTCTAAATATATGGTACTAGATAAACTGTCAAGACACTCATCTCTGGGAGAGATGAATTCTTTTAGTAGTCATTAATTTCTTATAGCTTTTCATCTAGAAATGAGCAACCCTATGAGATTTTTCCCATCCACATTAGCATCTCAACTGATGGTTTCATTGTTCAGGTCTTCTTGAAGCAGTCACAATGTTGATATTTCATGGGTGTAGCATCTGTCATACATAGAAGACACAATCTTTTAGTTGACTTCTTCATACTCTAATTCATAACTTTTCCACCTCCTTTATGGTGACATTCCCTGAGCTGTAGGTGTAGAAATTGTGTTGTAGATGTCTTGTAAAGGTGTAAATATTTACAGCCGCATTTATAAATGCTCTATCTAGCTCCTTAAACCACAGTGTGTACAGACCTATGAAGAGCTATCAATTATATGTGTATTTAAGATGGACTTTTCTTCTTCTAGGTGAAAGATTAATCATAACATTTCTCCTGTGAAATAGAAAGTTCTTCTCTAGTTTCCTTCATCTCTGTTACTGCATTTCAGAAACATATTCTTTTCCTCACCAACTCAAGTGGTCAAAAATGAGCTGTATTGGCCAAAAAAGGATGTGCATTCCTAAGAGGAATCTGTTTCTCCTAGGTTGCTGATGCATCATACAAAATCTTGTCTAATGGAATGGGACAAAATGCACATTCTTATCCACCTTTCTAAAAACTGCATTTTACAAATTCTTTAATTTACAATAAAATGCATGTAGACCTATAATGAGAAATAGGAAACATCTACCTACGAAATAGATTCGGGATGAAGTATTCATCATAGAATCTCTCATGAACCTAAAGAATGCCACATCTTTACAACTTCTGTTACATAATCATCTCCAAGACTTCTTGTAACAGTGCATCTGGCTGATAATCACATATGGAGTATGAGCTTGGAAAATAGGTATCTTTATTCCCTGTAAAAGATCCTTAGATACAATTTTCTCAAATTAAATGGACATTTCTTACTTCTGTATAATGGAATTACAGAAATGTACCAAAGAACTTGTCCATAATGAGCAAAAGGAAATATGGGCTCATAAAATAAACTTGTTGGAGTAGAAAAAATATTGATGCTTTCAGTGTGGATTGGAGGAATTAGCCACATTCTCACCCAGCAACATAATTTAAATGCTCTGATATGTATCTTGCATAGAGTTGCAAGTAAGTTAATATTGTACAGTAATGAGTATGTGTTTAAAAATAGAAACTACATATACTGTATGAACCCTGCCTCATAGACAACACTTCAACTACTGAATGGAAGTTTCTTTCAACTTCTTATGTACTTCATTGTAAGTGCCAGCACTTACTTACTGAGCCAGGATTACCTGATATAGCTGATGAGAAATACAACTTAACCAGGTTATGTTGACGGGATCACAGCAAGACTGAGGTTGTGACAAGTTTATTGCAAGCAATCAGACTTTTTATACCCTTACAGAATCATAATACAATAGTGGTAGCCAGGATCAAAACAATGGTAGTTGTCGGGATACAATGATATATGTAAGCTATACATAAGAATAATGTTTAAGACTAGTTGTCCAGCACAGGTTCTGTATGCTTTGATGACTTCTAGGGAACACAGAGAAACACAGGCAGCCTGAATGCTTCACTGCCTGAGAGAGTGCATCAGTTTCTCAGGAACTGAAATGCACACAGTGGCCCAGGAATCATAAACTATAAACTAAAAAAACAAAAACAAAAACAAAAACAAAAAACAAACAAACAAAAAAAAACCCAAAGACCTATGCCTCTCAAGGCAACTAGACAAGGCTTCCATGATTCCCTACACTTCATTTAGCTTCTTGTCCATAATGCCATAAGATTTAGAAATGCAATAGTAAGTGTGCCTTTTCCACTACAATCTCTTCATTATAGGTGCAGAATGCATCATACACAAACTTCAGTCAAGGAAAACAACAGTTTCATATCCTCACCCATCATGTAACTGCATATGACCAATGTGGTAACTACTCATCCACAGAGTGAAAAAAAATCTTCCTATATAACATATTCATATGTTAAATATCATACAATGAGAATAGATGATATTGGCATATAAAAGAGAATATATTCGTTCATGACAAAATTTTAACCTACAAAAGGTTCTTTCATGAATTTAAAAACATAGAAACGGTGTCTTTCAGTCACAACAGGACTGATGCACAAATGAATTCACAGAGACTGTGACAGAACACACAAAATATGCACAGGTTCAAGCTACATAAGCAAGTGGACACAGGTTCCCATCCCTAACCTAGAAGCCAGCAGTAATTTATACCCCAAATCAAAGGGAAAACCTGTTTTCTCTAATGGAGTGGCAGTGGGTATATCTGAGTCTCATGTCCAAGTGTAGTTGACCAACACAAAATAAATCCCAGGGTTTTTTGTATGTGTGTTAAGAGGACTTTGTATTTTGCATTTTTGTCTTATTTTTGGTTGCTTAGATATTAGTTTTGTGGTATGTTTTTAAAGACAGAACAAGAAGGAAAAACATAAACTTGAATAGGTCAGGTAGAGAGAAGGATCCATGATGAGTTTGGGGAAGAAAAAAGAAGGATCAAATGAAATTAAAAAAAAAAAATGTTGTAAATGTGAACAAAAATAGTATGATTGTTAAGAATAATTTTAAAATTAAATTTATTTATTTTTAATTTATGTTTATTTGTGTTTTTTTTCTTTTATTTATTTATTTATTTTTTAATATATATATATATTTTATTTTACATTACCATTCAGTTCTACATATCAGCCATGGGTTCCCCTATTCTCCCCCCTCCCACCCCCTCCCCTTACCCCCAGCCCACCCTCCATTCCCACCTCCTCCAGGACAAGTCCTCCCCCGAGGACTGCGATCAACCTGGTAGACTCAGTCCAGGGAGGTCCAGTCCCTTCCTCCCAGACTGAGCTAAGTGTCCCTGCATAAGTTCCAGGTTTCAAACAGCCAACTCATGCAATGAGCACAGGACTTGGTCCCACTGCCTAGTTGCCTCCCAAACTGATCAAGCCAATCAACCGTCTCACCTATTCAGAGGGCCTGATCTAGCTGGGGGCCCCTCAGCCTTTGGTTCATAGTTCATGTGTTTCCATTCATTTGGCTACTTTTTTTTTAATAATTGAGTAAAACTGAAATTTATTATATGCCACAGTCGTCCTAGGGACCTCCATGCTATATATATAGCCTCTATGGTTCTATAGGTTGTGGTCTTATTGTTCTTTATTTTATATCTAGAATCCACCAATGAGTGAGTACATACCATAACTGTCTTTCTGGGTTTGGGTTACCTCACTCAGGATGATTTTTTCTAGTTCCATCCATTTGCCTGCAAATTTCATGCCTTCATTGTTTTTCTCTGCTGAGTAGTACTCCATTGTGTATATGTACCACATTTTTTTCATCCATTCTTCCGTTGATGGGCATCTAGGTTGTTTCCAGGTTCTGGCTATTACAAATAGTGCTGCTATGAACATAGCTGACCATGTATCCTTATGGTATGAATCAGCATTCCTTGGGTATATGCCCAAGAGTGGGATGGCTGGGTCTTGAGGTAGTTCGATTCCTAATTTTCTGAGAAACTGCCATACTGATTTCCACAGTGGTTGTACAAGTTTACATTCCCACCAACAGTGGAGGAGTGTTCCCTTTGCTCCACATCCTCTCCAACATTGGTTGTCATTGGTGTTTTTGATCGTAGCCATTCTAACAGGTGTAAGGTAGTATCTCAGAGTCGTTTTGATTTGCATTTCTCTGATGATTAAGGATGTTGAGCATTTCTTTAAATGTCTTTCAGCCATATGTAGTTCTTGTTTTGTGAATTCTCTGTTTAGCTCTTTAGCCCATTTTTTAATTGGACTGTTCAGTACTTTGATGTCTAGTTTCTTGAGTTCTTTATATATTGTGGAGATCAATCCTCTGTCAGATGTGGGGTTGGTGAAGATCTTTTCCCAATCTGTTGGCTGTCTTTTTGTCTTATTGACTGTGTCTTTTGCCCTGCAAAAGCTTCTCAGTTTCGAGAGGTCCCATTTATTAATTGTTGTGCTCAGGGTCTGTGCTGTTGGTGTTTTATTTAGGAAATGGTCTCCAGTGCCAATGCGTTCAAGAGTGCTTCCTATTTTCTTTTCTATTAAGTTTAGTGTAACTGGATTTATGTTTAGGTCTTTGATCCACTTGGACTTGAGTTTTGTGCATGGTGACAGATATGGATCTATTTGTAATCTTTTACATATTGACATCCAGTTATGCCAGCACCATTTGTTGAAGATACTTTCTTTGTTCCATTGTATAGTTTTGGCTCCTTTGTCAAAAACCAGGTGTTCATATGTGCATGGATTAATGTCAGGGTCTTCAATTCGATTCCATTGGTCCGTATGTCGGTTTTTATACCAGTACCAAGCTGTTTTTATTACTATAGCTCTATAGTAGAGTTTGAGGTCAGGGATGGTGATGCCTCCAAGGGATGCTTTATTGTATAGGATTCTTTTAGCTATCCTGGGTCTTTTGTTTTTCCATATAAAGTTGAGTATTTTTCTTTCCAAGTCTGTGAAGAATTGTGTTGGGATTTTGATGGGGATTGCATTGAATCTGTAGATTGCTTTTGGTAAGATTGCCATTTTTACTATGTTAATCCTACCTATCCATGAGCATGGGAGATCCTTCCATTTTCAGATATCTTCTTCAATTTCTTTCTTTAGAGATTTAAAGTTCTTATCAAAAAGGTCTTTCACTTGTTTAGTTAGTGTTATCCCAAGGTATTTTATATTATTTGTGGCTATTGTAAAGGGTGATGTTTCTCTGACTTCTTTCTCAGCCCTTTTATCATTTGTGTATAGGAGGGCTACTGATTTTTTTGAGTTGATCTTGTATCCTGCCACTTTACTGAAGGAGTTTATCAGCTGTAGGAGTTCCCTGGTAGAGTTTTTGGGGTCACTTATGTATACTATCATATCATCTGCAAATAGTGAAAGTTTGACTTCTTCCTTGCCAATTTGTATCCCTTTGATCTCCTTTTGTTGTCTTATTGCTCTAGCTAGAACTTCTAGTACTATATTGAATAAATATGGGGAGAGTGGACAGCTTTGTCTTGTTCCTGAATTTAGTTTTATCGCTTTGAGTTTCTCTCCATTTAATTTGATGTTTGCTGTTGGCTTGCTATAAATTGCTTTTATTGTGTTTAGAAATGTTCCTTGTATCCCTAATCTTTCTAAGACCTTTATCATGAAGGGGTGTTGGATTTTGTCAAAGGCTTTTTCAGCATCTAAGGAGATGATCATGTGGTTTTTTTCTTTCAGTTTGTTTATATGGTGTATTACATTGACTGATTTCCGTATGTTGAACCATCCTTGCATCCCTGGGATGAATCCTACTTGGTCGTGATGGATGATTGTTTTGATGTATTCTTGGATTCGGTTTGCCAATATTTTGTTGAGTATTTTTGCATCAATGTTCATGAGGGAGATTGGTCTGTAGTTCTCTTTCTTTGTTGCATCTTTGTGTGGTTTGGGTATCAGGATAATTGTAGCCTCATAAAAACAGTTTGGTAGTGTTCCTTCTGTTTCTATTGTGTGGAACACTTTGAAGAGGATTGGTATTAGTTCTTCTTTGAAAGTCTGGTAGAATTCTGCACTGAAACCATCTGGTCCTGGGCTTTTTTTGGTTGGGAGATTTTTGATGACTGTTTCTATTTCTTTAGGGGTTATTGGTCTATTTAAATGGTTTATCTGGTCTTGATTTAATTTGGGTATGTGGTATTTATCCAGAAAATTGTCCATTTCTTCCTGGTTTTCCATTTTTGTGGAGTACAGGTTTTTGAAGTATGATCTAATGATTCTCTGGATTTCCTCATTGTCTGTTGTTATGTCTCCCTTTTCATTTCTGATTTTGTGAATTTGGGTGCTCTCTCTTTGCCTTTTGGTTAATTTGGCTAGTGGTTTGTCTATCTTGTTGATTTTTTCAAAGAACCAACTCTTTGTTTCATTGATTTTTTGTATTGTTCTCTTGTTTTCTATTTCATTGATTTCAGCCCTCAATTTGATTATTTCCTGGCGTCTATTTCTCCTGGGTGAGTTTCTTTCTTTTTGTTCTAGAGCTTTTAGTTATGCTGTTAATTCATTGGTATGGGATTGCTCCATCTTCTTTATGTGTGCATTTAGAGCTATGAATTTTCCTCTTAGCACTGCTTTCATAGTGTCCCATAAGTTTGGGTATGTTGTACTTTCATTTTCATTGAATTCTAGGAACTCTTTAATTTCTGTCTTTATTTCTTCCTTGACCCATTGATGTTTCAGGTGGGCATTATTCAGTTTCCATGAGTTTGTGGGTTTTCTATAATTCTTGTTGTTATTGAGGTCTAACTTTAAGGCATGGTGGTCTGATAAGACACAGGAGGTTATTCCAATTTTTTTGTATCTGTTGAGATTTGTTTTGTGTCCAAGCATGTGGTCAATTTTTGAGAAGGTTCCATGGGGTGCTGAGAAGAAGGTATATTCTTTTGTGTTAGGATGGAATATTCTATAGATATCTATTAGGTCCATTTGAGTCACAACATCTGTTAGGTCCTTTATTTCTTTGTTAAGTTTCAGTCTGGTAGATCTATCTTTTGGTGAGAGTGGTGTGTTAAAATCTCCCACTACTAATGTGTGGGGTTTGATGTGCGTTTTAAACTTTAGTAGTGTTTCTTTTATGAATGTGGGTGCTTTTGTATTTGGAGCATAAATGTTTAGAATCGAGACTTCTTGGTGGATTTTTCCCGTGATGAATATGTAATGTCCATCCTGGTCTCTTTTGATTGATTTTAGTTTGAAGTCTATTTTATTAGATATTAGGATAGCTACACCAGCTTGTTTCTTAGGTCCATTTGCTTGGAAAACCTTTTCCCAGCCCTTTACTCGGAGGTAGTGTCTGTCTTTGGAGTTAAGGTGTGTTTCTTGTATGCAGCAAATGGATGGGTCCTGTTTTCTTATCCATTCTGTTAGCCTGTGTCTTTTTATAGGTGAGTTGAGACCATTGATATTGATGGATATTAATGACCAGTGATTGTTAATTCCTGTTATTTTTTTTTTGGTTGTGTTGTGTTGTCCTTCTGTGGTGTATGTTGGTGTGGGATTATCTATTGCTTGATTTTTCATGGATGTGTTTAGCTTCTTTGGGTTGAATTTTCCCTTCTAGTGCTTTCTGTAGGGCTGGGTTTGTGGACAGGTATTGATTAAATCTGGTTTTATCCTGGAATATTTTGTTTACTCCGCCTATGGTGATTGAGAGTTTTGCTGGGTATAATAGTCTGGGTTGGCATCCGTGGTCTCTTAGTGTCTGCATGAGGTTTGTCCATGATCTTCTAGCTTTCATAGTCTCTATTGAGTAGTCTGGTGTTATTTTGATGGGTTTGCCTTTATATGTTACTTGGTCTTTTTCCTTTGCGGCTCTTAATATTTTTTCTTTGTTCTGTGTGTTTAGTGTTTTGATTATTATGTGGCGAGGGGACTTTTTTTTTGTGTCCAGCCTATTCGGTGTTCTATAAGCTTCTTGTATCTTCATAGGTATTTCTTTCTTTAGGTTAGGAAAGTTTTCTTCTATGATTTTGTTGAATATATTTTCTGTGCCTTTGAGTTGGTATTCTTCTCCTTCTTCTATCCCTATTATTCTTAGGTTTGGTCTTTTCATGGTGTCCCAAATTTCCTGGACGTTTTGTGTTACGACTTTTTTGTCTTTAGTGTTTTCTTTGACTGACGAATCTATTTTCTCTATCGTGTCTTCAGTGTCAGAGATTCTCTGTTCCATCTCTTGCAATCGGTTGGTTATGCTTGTTTCTGTAGTTCCTTTTCATTTAGTCAGGATTTATATTTCCAGCATTCCCTCAGCATGTGTTTTCTTTATTGTCTCAAATTCATTTTTCAGATCTTGGAATGTTTCTTTCATCTGTTTAATTGCTTTTTCTTGGCTTGATTTGTTTTCTTCCCATTTTTTTGTTCGTTTTTTCTTCCATTTCTTTAAGGGAGTTTTTTATTTCCTCTTTAATGGAGTTTTTCATTTCCTCTTTAAGGGAAGTTTTTATTTCCTCTTTAAGGGAGTTTTTTATTTCCTCTTTAAGGAAAGTTTTTATTTCCTCTTTAAGGTAGTTTTTCATTTCCTCTTTAAGGAAAGTTTTTATTTCCTCTTTGAGGGAATGTTTTATTTCTTCTTTAAGGGCCTCTATCATCTTCTTAAAGTCATTTTTAGGGTTGATTTCTTCTGTTTCTTCTATCATGGTATGTTTAGGTCTTGCAGGTGTAGAATCAGGTTCTGATGTTGCCATATAGGTCTTTATGTTTTTGCCTGTATTTTTGCACTGGCGTCTACTCATCTCTTTCTCTGTGCAGTGCAGGTGGTGTCTGTGTCTGAGAGTGCCTCTCTTGTTCTAATTTTTAGTCTTGGTTTAGTAGGGGTTCTTGGTTAAATTGGTGCTATTGGGCTATTTCTTCAGGGGCAGCTGATTTCAATCAGTGAATTATATACTTATGATTCTGGTGATCTGGTTTGGTGGCTGGGTAGCACCTTCTTCTGTGTTCCCAGGTCACGTTTTGTTCATTTGTCAACTCCTCAGCTGATCTTGTTTCTTCAGACTTTAAACTGTGGGCATCTGAATCCTCTCCCAGATGGGTTTCAGCTGAGCAGGGTAGTCTCACCAACACCTCCAAGTTGTTGGGTTTCACAGGATCAGCAGCTGGGCCCTGGGTTGTCCTCAGACGGAGTGTTCAGATTCGTTCTGGTTCCCACCCACAGAGATAGCTTCTTCCCCAGGTGTTGGGGTTAGGGGCGTCCCTGTTCCAAGCTGCATCTGCTTGTCTCCGTCCCTGGGCCTGTCTACCTCTGCGGTCCGCCGCCGGGCCTGTATGTCCCTGTCAGCTGCTGCTGGGTCTGTCTGCCTCTGGGGGCCGCCACCGGGCCTGTATGTCTCTGCCGGCTGCCGCCGGGACTGAATGTCCCTGTCAGCCGCCGCTGCCAGGCCCGTCTACCTCAGTGGTCCGCCGCTGGGCCCGTCTACCTCTGTGGGCCGCCGCTGGGCCTGAATGTCCCTGTTGGCCGCTGCTGCCAGGCCCGTCTACCTCTGTGGGCCACCCCTGCGGGCCTACCTGCGTCTGCTTGTCTCCGTTTATTTGTGTTTTGCCATGAGTGTCAGCTGTGAGCTGCCATGTGGGTGATGGAAATTGAACCTGGGTCCTCCGGAAGAGCAGTCAGTGCTTTTTTTTTTTTTTTTTTTTTTTTTTAAAGATTTATTTATTTATTATGTATACAGAAGAGGGCACCAGATCTCATTACAGATGGTTGTAAGCTACCATGTGGGTGCTGGGAATTGAACTCAGGACCTCTGGAAGAGCAGTCGGTGCTCTTATCCTCTGAGCCATCTCTCCAGCCCCAAGAATAAATTTTTTAATGATGTAAAATATAATTCTAAAAAAAAAAACAAAAAAAAAAAACAATAGTTGGCTAACGACTCCTGAAAGGAGAATTAGTCTCTTCCATGGACAAACACCCTAACTGATTCTGCAACACAAAATAATCACATACTCTATACAGGGAGACATCCCATTTCCTTCTCTAGGCTCTACAGTGAATTTCTCATGACTTCCCCATTCAGACCTTTTTCTCATCCATGCTTTCTCAGTCATGTTCATGGCTACTCTATTCACAACAGCTAGGAATGGAAAGAATTTTAATGTCCTTAAACTGATGAATGGATAATGAAAATGTAGCACATACACACATGCAACATGACATCACTCAGCAGGTTGCATTTATCTACGTGTGTGTGTGTGTGTGTGTGTGTGTGTGTGTGTGTGTGTGTGCAGGACAATAATAATTTTAGAAAGAGGCTATCAGTTTGAGAGGTAATGGAGAGGACTGGGATACTTAGGAAGGTGAAGTCATTAGAGGGGACCAAGGAAGGAAAAGGAAGGGTGAAGTGATATAGTTTATTATTTTAATCAACATATAACATGCAGTTTAAAAAATATGTAACTTCAGAACTGGAGAGAGTGTGCAGTGGTTAAAGTGTTTCTTGCTCTGCATTAGAATTAAAAGTTCAGTTTCTAGAGCCCACCCACATCACGTGGTCACAACTGCCTATTATTCCAGCTCCAGGGAATCTGACATCTTATTTAAGCCACCTCAAGCACCTGCACAGAAATTTAAAGTAATTAGAAATAAAATATCTATTATTTCAATGGGGACATGAATAAACATCGAAATATATGACAAAATGAACATACAATTTGCATGTGAAAGTCAGGAGAAAGAATGTGAAAACTATTGCATTAGTTTAGATGGGAATCCCCATACACCAAGCACAGTAATTCTGTAGAGAGCATCAGCAGCAGAACATCAATCAGAGGAACATCAGAGTTTGAAATCAAAGTGGGTGTGTTATTACAGTTAGACACTAACAAATTAAAAGTAATGACCGCATCTTTCAAGATCTCTGGGATGCTGCTATTCAGATATTGTACTTGTTAACTTTCTGTTTCTGTGATAAAACACCATGGCCAGAAGCATCTTACAGAAGGAAGAGTGTATTTGAACTTCTAGTTCCAAAGGCATAAGTGTCTATCATGGAGGGGAGAGTTAACTTGCTAGTGACAGACACGGGAGCAAGAAAAGGAGAATCTGTCTCAGCCACAGGCAGGAATCAGAAAGCGAACATAGTGGGCAGAGACGGTCAACAGTCAAGGCCTGCCTCCAGGGACAGATGTCCTCTATCAAGGCTCCAGCTCCCAAACTTACTGCAACCACCTCACACAGGACTACCACCTGGGACCAGGTGTTCAAATACCTGAACCTGTGTGGAACATTCTCACTAAAAGCACTGCAGAGACCAAATATAAAGATCTGACATTGAAGATATCGTGGAGCTACTCAGGGCACAGAAAACATGTTCTATGAAATAAGAGCAGAAGGTCCCCATATCAAGGCAAATATATGGGCCCTACTGTAGAGAAGACATTTAGAACCACAACAGCTATAACATCTCCTCAGTGTGTTTTAATCATGTTAAAAGCACCTGCCACCACTCCTGGGCTCACAAAAAGTATAGCTTAAAGCTTTTCACTGCATTGAAAATTCCAAAAACACAGAACCAAAAGCACCCAGAGAGAAGCTTCGAGAAGCTCCCCTTTCCTACAAAAGCAAGCCCATCCATGACCTCTCAGTGGAAAAAAAAAAGGCAAGAAAATATTTTAGAATGAAGAATTACAACTGCCCCCCCCCCACACACAAAACAACTGCGAAGCAAGGTTACTGTTGGAAATAAAGGAATTCTTCAACTTTAAAGAAGAGACAAAGACCTTGCAGGATAAACATAGATTAAAGCCTAAGGAGACCGCCATGCTTACATTGCACATGCGCAGTGAGCACTATTTGCTTCCTGGGCTGTCAGTTGTCCCCGAGGAAGACCCTGCATGCTTTTGTTTATCAGTGTTGCTTGGCAACAGCTGTTCCCTAACTGTCAGCTTCTGTTTGCCTGATCAAACTGGAGCTTATCATTTCTGGGACTCACAGAGTTACGCTCTGGTTGGTAGACGGCCGGTGGTTAAAAGTTCATATTTCTTCTTTAGTGCTGAGCTGACAAAAAGGAGGCCACAGTGATGTTCTCCACCCTGAGGAAGTTCTTCTGCTTTAAGAAAGAGCCAAAAACTCCCTTGGGGTTTTGTGATGGCCCGAGCAGCGGAAAGGGGAGATTGTCCTGTTGTGACTGTGGGACCGAGGATAGGTACCAACAGCCTTATGACCCAGAAAATAAATTTCATGAAGCTGTGTGTCAAGGAAGGATCAAAATGGTGCTGAAGCTCCTTTCTAAGAAGAAGTTTGACGTAAATGACAAGGATAAAAGGGGACGGTGAGAACACTTGGAAACTAAGGATGAAGGGCCACAAGGAAATTGGGTGATGGGAGAATCCTGTTTCCTAGCTCCTAGGACAAGAGGGGTGGCACCTGTGATCACAGAGAGGTCCAGTGTCCAGGTCATCTTCTGGAGCAGGAGAAGCACAAGACCAAATCTTCAGAAGGTTTACCGTCTCCCTATAGAGAGCTCACCTCTAGAGCTTTTTATTGAATATGCGATAGAAAAACGTAACAAAATATAAAGAAATGGGATTTAATTTCAATGTACACAAACACAATGCTGTATAAATTGTAGAAAGTGCAGAATTTAGGTCATGTTCCTCATAATGTGTCTCCTGTAAGCCCCTTGAAACACACGAGGGGCCAGGCACCTCCCCTAAGGACCTCCAAATGCCAGGCTCCACCCACAGAACTCTTTTACTGCCCTAAGGGCTGGACCCTGCCCCCTCCCTAGAGTAAAAAGTTCAACCTCTGGACTTGAAAGCCCACCATTCTCCACCCTGGAAAGCTTCACTCTGAAAAGTTCCACCGCCCCTCCCCAGGAAACTCTATAAGCCCTGCCTTCTGCTCAGTTCTTCGCTGTTTCTGGCCCAAGCAGAGGCAGCCACCCTCCTGGGTTTTTTTTTTTTTTTTTTTTTTTTTTTTCCCTCCCAAAAATCTCTTGTGAGAGGTTTGTTTTATGATGCGACTTTGTAGTATTTCTTGGCTCCTGACTACCAGGATACCTTCCCATACGAGCTGTAATGCTTACCTTTTCTTTCACCTAAAATTGTGCAAGCACAATTCAATGTGAATTTTATATGAATGTGTACTAATGTTTATATTCCTTACTGAAGAATAATACAAAAAAATCTAAACTTGAAAGATGGCTGTGTGCTCATTTCTTGTTATTTCTCACTAGTGTCCTAGGGATGTCATTCTCACATCTCCTTAGATTTCTTATATTATTTCTCTTAAGCTTCACTCAGTACTTCATGTCATTCTGAGGGGTTATTCAATGCTGCCTTGATCAGCCACAGCTTCCATAGCACCGTTTTCTGACAAGCTCCAGGTTATCTGCAAGTTACTTCCAACATCTTTAGTTATTCCTGGTAGAGGCAAATAAAGCTTGCTGGGAGTTTCACAACTTCCAGAGCAGCAAATATCTTGCTTTTCCAATGCGGGCCCAACTCAAGGTGTCCTAAATCTCACTTGTGAAATTGCTATTAGATATTGACATTAGGCATAGCAAAAATCTGATTTTCATATATCCTATGAATTTAACTATTGTTAAGAATGAGCCACACTTACTTATTTGAACCCCAAGTTTCCTTTGGCTTAAATTCCTTAAAATCAAAGCAAAGCTTCTTGTGCATTTAGATTTTGTTACTAGTTATCCATAGTACTTTCATAGCTAGCATTTTTTTTTAAAACTTCAGTGTAAAGACTAGAAATGTCATGAGTATATGTCACATCTCAGTCTAAGACACCATGGATTGCACCATGACATTCTACTTGGTGTATTAAGAATTGCTTTTAAGTATTGACAACAATTATACATTATGAGTTGTAAATGATTTTCCAATTTTGAATGAGTTAAAATGTGAAAAAAACAGAATCTTAATCTGGGTATTGAGTCACATCTACAATCCCAGCTACCTGGAGGCTGATGCACCAGGAGCATAAATTTAAACCAGACCATGTTTCAAGTTTTGAAGATATTATCTTAGACTCTGTGAAATATATAGTCCTTAATATATTTTCAAAATAGATACAATGGGACTAACATTGACTTGGAATGTATTTGTTACATAGTTAACATTAATAATTTAAATGTCTAGCAGATGTTTAGCTGTTGTTCAAGAATATTTTCTGAGTCATTGCAGAGGTTCTTATTGATGCATCCTAATTTGACAGGAAAGTAGTACTCCTTTTAAGACCCATTTTATGGACTAGGAAATCACAACACAGAAAGGCTGAGAAGTAGTTGGTTGGTAATGGAGCCTAGAGCAGGATGCAAATTCATTAGCAGTTCAATCCAATAGTCATGTTCTTTCTGTTCAAAATGGCTGCTCTTGGCTACCTAGCTACAAGAGCTGCAGGTTTTATTCATGCTACCACAAAAGCTCTGTATAGTAAATTTTTCTAATATATTAAATAATAAGAGCAAACATACAATTTTAGAAACAATTAAAGATTGGCTTGTGGATCAGAGATCTTAAACATTATATAATATTTGCAAATACATGAGTGACTGTGTATGTTGGCATAATGCCCTACAGTTTCACTAAAAATACCTCTCATTTCCACAGAACCGCACTCCACTTCGCCTGTTTTTATGGTCACCTGCATCTGGTTTATTTCCTCTTACATAATGAATGCGACGTAAATGAACTTGATGATCAAAAGTCCACACCACTAATGAAGGTAGGTCAAAGTCTTCAATTTCAGGAATGAATTTTATATAAATGGTTCAAATGAAAGCAAAATTAATGTCACTTAAATATAAATCATGGTGAAGGGGGCAGATAGGGGGACATTTATGCTGAATTCTTTGAATGGATGATGTTTTCCTTTTCACAATATCCACAGGCTGTACAAAGCTGGGAGACAAAAATTGTTTCTGTTCTCCTTGATAACGACGCAAATCCCAATATTAAAGATTCCAAGGGAGAAACAGCATTACATCATGCAGTATATGTAGACAAGCCTGATATTGTTACCATTCTTCTTAAATTTGGGGGAAATATTGAAGAAACTACAAAGGTAAAGATTTTGCACATTGAATTCCTGAGTATTTGAAAACTATGTGCTTTAACAATGTCGTATGTAGGGCCAATTTTCCATGTTTAGGAGCTCAAGTATTTCTTGACTGGCACTTTGAAATAATTTGACTGGTACTCATTTGAACATTGATACTTTGTTACTGTTTGTTTTCTAACCCATTGGGTCCCATTTGTGCAGCCCATATACTATATGGCCATTCACTGGAGCATGATCAGCCTACCAGGGGCCACACCTTTAAATAAGAATGACTATCCCCTTCAAGCAGCTATCAACTGTCAATATGTCCTCATCAAGGAGCAGAACTTCATGCCAAATTCCTGTCTCTATACTGAATTTTGTGTCGCCTGAGCTTGCACAGTTCTTGAGAATGTTTTCACAATGACTATGACTTCATATGTATCTCTGCTCTGTTGTGCCAAGAGGCACTGTTTCTTTGTGGTCATCCAGTTCCTCTGGCTCTTGCAGACTTTCCCCTGACCTTCTGCAGTGACCTCTGAGACTTGAGAAGAGGGTTATATCAACGAGGACAGAAAGATGGGTGGGTAAAGAAGTGGGTTGGATTTGGGAAGTAGTTGAGGAAACCAGGTGATCAAAATACACTGTATGGAGCTCTCCAAAAATGATTTTAAATGGGGAAGAAAATAAATGTTGACTTATTGAAATATTAGAGAAATATTGTTTTATGCATCCATGGAAAATATTTGTAAAGACGTTTATTGGACTTATAGTTCCAGATTACTGTATATTATTGGAAAAATCACAGAGGCAGGATCTTAAGACATCGATTCATGTCTTATGTAGCCTCAAGAGGGCTAGAAATTAATGAATCCATGCTGCCTGTTTGCTTAATACTTAACTAGCCCTCCAAAATCTTACACAGTTCTATTCCCACACTGGGCTATGGTGCCAAGCACAATGGATTGGGTCCACCTCATCAATTAACCGTCAAGATAACTTCCCACAGCCACATCTATCTGTCAAACTGATGTAGACAATACCTCAACTAAAACCCTCTTTCTAAGTCACTCTAAGTTGGTGTTGTTGGTAGTTAAAAATAATCACCACAATGACTTTACTACATTTGACAGTCTGTTACAATATGGTAGATTGCACTACCAATGTTGGAGTTGCACGCATACCAATGGACATGTTTGCATGAGGCAAAGGTTAAAATTTTAATAAATAAAGGGCTAGGGAGACAGTGAAGTCTGTCTCCACAAATATATATACCCTCCACAAATCCAGTGCACACCCAATCTCCAGGAGAATTAAAAAACAAAACAAAACCTGACTTTCTCCCGATCTTAAGAAATCAAATCCTATCTCCATTGAGGCCACTAGATTGAACAGTTTCCTACAGGGCGCACTTCCGCCATCTACCATCCAAGTGTGTTTTATTTACTCACAAACCAGAGCAGCATCTCCTCACTTCACCTGCTTTGCCTATACAAGTGTTTGAGTCTACTACTCTTATTTCTTAGTGCTTTTGATATAAATTCAGGATGTCTGAAGATTAGTTTACTTCCTGGTCAGCTCTCATAGCATCCTCTCACTTTGTATGAGAGCTAGTCCTTGAAGAAGAATCTAGAATCCTTGGGTTAGTTCCAGCTTGACTCCTTTCAGCCCTTTGTCTAAAATAGGAGGTGTCTTTAGCAACAAGATCTACATTCAAGTGATAGGAGGCAACCAAGAGCAGGGGCAAAAGCTTATATTGTTTGGGAAATCTCTGGGAGTCCCAATAACTCCAGAGAAGGGTCCCCTTGCCTGGCACTGGTTATTTCATTAGTTATGGGTTTGGGGGAAGCTTTTTCTCCCCTTGTGGTATAACTGTATATATACTACAATAGATGGTTTTAATCTCCCTGATAATGATAATCCTAGCTTTTTCTCCCCTTGTGGCATAACTGTATATATACTACAATATATGGTTTTAATCTCACTGATAATGATAATCCTAAAACCATGATAGACTTTGAGTATTTAGGTTCTTAAGTAGAATCTCACTATTTAGCGCAGACTAAGCAGAATTTCACTATTTAGCTCAAACTAACCTAGAAGCCATGATCCTCCTGCAACACCCTTCATTCTCTTGATGGAATTACACTAAACACTCAATTACACAGATCTGTATGCACTACCTTTAGTACACTACAGTCACTCAGTAATGTGAACTTAGACACAAAGCTGATAGAATTCAGCAGGTAGAGAGTATAACAGAAATCCACTACTGGTCAAAATTCAGAGAGTAAATGTCCATGGGAGCCTAGCCACAATTGAAGCATGATCCTAATTGTCTTTTAATAAAAACCCGGAGAGTCAGATATGGGGGTAAAAGCTGAAAGATCAGAGAAGCAAAGGAGCAGTCACAGCCACCTCTTAGCTCTCTGACTCTTTAGACCAAAAAAGGCCAAGCTTCTGTTTCCACCCTGCCTTATCACTTCCTCTCTCCTCCTAGCCATATCACTTCCTGTCTCCTATCTGTACAGACCTCCAGACCTCTATAGTTAACTAGTGCTAGCTCCACCCTCTGATCTTCAGGCAAGCTTTATTTGTTAGAGCACAAACCAAATATCACAGCATTTCCTCTTTTTGTCTAAAATAAAAAGAGGCTTTAACTAACATAGGAAAACTATATACAATAAGTACAATAACTATATACAAATATATAGGCAATAATTACATCAACAATGTCTAGTCCATTAACATTTGACAAATTCAGAGAAAATAACCCCAATGTCCAGACATAAATACACAGTGAATGAGAAAGAGAGAGACAGAGACAGAGAAATTACCAACATCAAATGGAATTAGTAGGTTGTACATACACACATATGTATGTGGCAGTAATAAAGAAAAGGTCATGAATTTGAGAGCATGAGGGGAAACAGGAGGAATTGGAGAAGTGGTGGGGTAGAAATTATGTAAACACTCATGTAGGAACTTACCAAACAATTTAAATTAAACACATTTTTAAAAATCATGTTTTAGGCTTTCTAAACTATAAGACAGTTTTCATTTTATAAAAAGACAGAATCCATTTCAAGGTAAGCAATCAAAGTTTCTCTGAGTTCTCACTTATTTTGAGTCCATTTTGTCAGTGACCTATTTGGAGCAGGAGCCTGACATTGTTTCCTCAACACAGAATCAGGCAGAGCTTCCCCTGCATCCTCAGGAAACTTTCATGTCATCACTAGGCTCTGATGATTGTGTCTCTTAAGCAATGTCTGCTCTTGCTAATGTTTGCCCCACAGAAGATTTGCCAAACATTATTTCAGAAAACATTTTTCAAATCCTGGACAATTCCACAATTTTGTCATAATTCTTATTTTTAATTTTTATTTATTCTTTTTATACAATACATCCCAACCACAACTTCTTTTCCCTCTACACCTCCAAGTCCCCCCTTCCCCTGCCCTCTCCACCAGATCCACACCCACCAACCACCGCCGCCACCCCGGCCACCACCCTATTGTCCCACCCGTCTGTCCCCAGAAAAGAACAGGTCTCTCAAGGACATCAACCAAACACAGCACAAAAAATACCATAAGACCAGTCACAAAACCTCACATCAAGATTGGGAAAGGCAACCCAATAGAAGCCAAAGTGTTCCAAGAACATGCAAAAGAGTCACACACACCCCCACACACACTCCCACTGTCAGGAATTCGCCCAAAACACAAAGCCAACAGCCATAACATATATGCCTTGGACCTAGCACAGACCCATGCAGGCTCTGTGATTGCTGCTTCAGTCTCTGTGAGCCCCCATGAGCCCTGCTTAATTGATTTCCTTGGGCCTTGCTCTCCCTGTATCCTCAACTCTTCTGGTCTCCCATAATTCCTCCTCCCCCTCTTCTGTAGGGTTCCCCAAGCTCGGGGGAAGGGCCCAATAGAGACCTCCACCATGGGCTATCTGCCTAAGGTTTGGCTGTGGTTTTTGATATCCTCTCTGATCAGCTGCCAAGATAACCTCTCTGATGATGTCTGGGCTAGGCACCGATCTCTGAGTATAGCAGAATTAGGAATCATTTCATTGATTGTGTGTGTGTAGGGGGGGTAGGGGTGGGTCAGTTGTGTTTGGTTCTACCCTAGGTGTCTGAGCTATCCAGCTTCTGGTTTCTGGTCATCTAGGCCATGTCAGACATGGGCTCCCTCTTATTGCTTGGGTCTCAAATTTTACCTGTCATTGGTTGGCCACTCCCACATGTTCTCTGCCACCACTGCCCCAGCGCATCTTGTAGGCAGGACAGATTGTAAGTCAAAGAGTTTGTGGCTGCATTGGTGTCATACTTCTTAATCAAATTCCTCTGTTGGGAAATGGTGCATCTGCCACGTGTCTTTTGAAATGCAGGAGAACTTCCAACATAGTGAAGAAAATTTAGCTCATCCATGTAAAGAAAGGATTGAAAAACCTTTGCTACTGTGTTTTCATTTGAGTCTCTTGAGATACTTTCAGGAAACGTTCATTTGATGGGAACAGTAACAGGACTCCAAAATACCGTGATAAATGCTGTGACAGGAACCAGTGGTTCATGAGACAAAAGTGTTCCTCATGAGTTTTGGAGAGGACTAGAAGCCTTGTGACAGCTATAGGTAGGGTTGGAGCTTTGGAAACATGAGAAGGCACAGTGGGCTGAAGAGAGAAGACTACTGGTCTCTAGTCTATGGTAAACATTATGTTCACAGGGCTAGCTATATTGTTTTCAGTCCAGTTATGGAATAGGCAGTATTGTGAATCATTCACTGATATCATTACAGGATGGATTCACCCCTCTGCTGCTAGCACTCCGAGAAAGGAAACTCCTCATGTCAGAACATTTAATAGCTCATGGTGCAAACATTTATGCATGTGATGATTTTCGAAGGTACTGTGTTCAACTTTTTAAAACACTACTTGTGGTCTAGAATAGTAAAAATCACCCAGATAAAAAATAATATGAGAATATACTAGATATATCAACAAAATATCAGTTATAATAAAAACATCCTTTTTATGAAATGATTATAGCAAAGAACAATATATAGTCAGGTTCATATTCCCTATGACAATGAATGTTTTTTTCTTACTTAGAATTTTATTTTGTCTGTCATATAATCTTATATTAGCTGATAGATTTCATATTAGTGTTTTTGAAAAACACTAATTGAACACTATTAATTCAATTACTAATTCATCATTAAATTCTTAGTAGCTTTATATTTTAATTTCTTCTAGAATGTATAAAAATTAAACCATAGGTTAGATGACTCTTTGCTTTAAGTTTCTTCCTTTGAATAATACTTAAAAATCTGAACTCCTAGCATTCAAGATGCTTAAGTATGGTTAGTAAATGGTCAATGCTACACACACAGGCCATACATTTAATTAGCAAAATATATTAAATTCACTGTTAAAGTAATTTAATGGTCTCTGTCATTCTAGAACAACACTCATGTATGCAGTTAAATGGGATTCTGAAGATATTGTTGAGATTTTACTGAAGAAAGATGTTGATTACTCCTTAAAGGATATCTTTGGATGGAACGCACTGCAGTATGCCATGGCAGGAAAGCGCAAAGTGTAAGTATACACATTAAGATACTAATGAGCCCTGAATTTAGGCACAAATTATTTACAAACGTATTTTCCACCAGGCGAGGCTTCATTATTTAAATACTTTTGGAATGGAGGTATTTTAGTCAAGTCCATCTGCCATGAAGCAAGCAGAAGGATAGATTAGTCAGAAGTAGCAATGAGTGCAGCAGATTTTTATCTCAGGGCTGATTTATGTCATGGTGATGGTGGGATTCACACCCAGGGACCTGATTGTACTGGGCATATGTTCTACTATTGAGTGCCACCCCAGCCTCTTTTTCTATACCTTTAAGATCTTTACCTTTGAAGATCCCAGCATCCTCCATTTAATTCCAGTATAACAGTCATGCACGGTATAGAGTTTTATTTTTTGAATTACTTCTTTGAGTCTCAAAGTTTGTAGTTTAACAGAAAATCCTATTACTTTCCTCTGGGAAATATTTTGTCCATCCTACTCCCTGAGTGCCCAACAATGTAACAAGTTCCCTAAGTCCTAGGAAGTCGAATCTCTTACGGATGTCAGATAGACGTGGCAGACATGATGAACCAAGCAATCATTTGTTCATGAGAATTTGATGTGATGAAGCCTGTCCTTCAGTCTGGTGCTGATTAACTTTGACTATCAGACTACACCTCCTGATTGTCATCTGAGTCTTTATCATAATGGTCATGGAGTCTTGAGAGCTAGTGCATATGCCCATGTGTTTGTAAATTCAAAATTTTCCCATTACAATAGTACTGTACTCTGGCAGCCCAGACTCTAAAATGTCCCTACAATCATTGCTAGGCAACTGAATTTGACCCTGTATTCGAAGCATTCCAGTATCGTAGAAGATCATCACAGTAAGAGACTTTGGAGAAGTCTCTTGTCTGCCATGAAATGTGGATATACTAAGTTATTACATGGATCCAAACATTTGCAGAAATAAGCCAGAGATGCTTTTTTCCTTTGTTCGTAGTAATCTGTATGCAAAGGTTCCTTGCATCATCCTCTGTAGCACAGACTGTGGTTGTGTCAATCTCTATCACCTTTCTCAGGGAAGGTGACAGGACATGATTAGTCTACCAAGTGCCTTTTCCATATTGAGGATCATTTCTCAAGACACTTTTGAGTCTGTGCCTCAAGAATTCAGAATATTTTCCAAATTTACCCCAGAAGGAAGAAACTGAGTACAGTTCTCTGAATCTAAATTCTATTAACCGTATTTAATAGCTAAGTCCCATGACATCTCATTAGTACGCTTATGCATGTATTAAAAATGATTCTGTCTTCTGTGTCAGTTGAGGATTAGCATGGAGACTCAGGATCAATATGACAAAACTCAGCTACCTTAGTATTTCATTGTTGAGTAATGGAAGAACAGCAATAGACCAAACAATGTCTTGGCATTCATTAGTGTTCTTACCTGAGGCTAACTCTTTGTTTCACTGATAACAATATCTTAGATTTGTAGCATTTGAAAATTTGCCCATTGATGAAATACACAGTGGTTTGCATTTGGGATTCTAACCAGTTCAAGATTGAGAAGAAAATTATATACTGATTTACTACTTCTGTGCATAATTTTAGGTGGTGAAATTTTCATAGCAATTTGGTGTACTCAAGTAGTAGATTCTGAGATTTGGAGCTTAAGAGAAACACTGTCTCAGAACAAGGAGACATAGGAATCCTTCTACTATCAGGGTACCTTCTATCCTGTCAAGATAATCTGGATGGTTTGAACTGTGTTGCCATTGACTGGACATTTCACTTTATCCTTTCCTTCTTCAGTGAGAAACTATAAAAAGGTTTAGAGCTTATGAACTTGAAAGGTATAGCAATATGTTCTGGCAAAATCTCTGACACTTTTTAATACTCAAGAATTTAATATATTGATAAATGTTTTCCTATCAATATTAAAATAATAACTTTACTACTACCATTTCTGTACATGGAAGAAAGAGTATAATTTTGGACTATGAGGAATCACTATTCTCAAGTCAACACAGTGTCTTCGTAGGTAAGTCTTCTTCAGTTTCATTCTCCATAGTCCTTCCTTAGAAAGATTGGAGTAAGAATGTTCTGATTTTCTGTAATAGAATATCATTTGGGAATGTGCCCATGAATGGTATAGCGGGATTTTAGGGTACATCTATTCCCAGGTTCCAGAAGAACTGCCGCACTGCGTTCCCTAGTGGCTGTACAAGTTTGCACTCCCACCACCAGTGGATGAGGGTTCCCCTTACCCTACATCCTCAATGAGGAGTTTTAATTTTTTAAATACATTTTAATTGAAATATAATCACATCACTTCCCCCTATTCTTTCCTTTCTCTAGCCCCCCGCCTCAGCAATTTTAAAAACCAAGTGTCTATTGAAGTAAAAATTATTTAAGAAATTAGTTGGATAAAACTGAGTTGTCTAAAGTGTATCAGTTTTGCTCTGGAAATGTATACTTGGATCTAAAAATATTTTTAAATTAGCATGTTGAGATGACAAGCCTTCTGCCTTTGTCTAGCCCCCAGAACAGTTAGTGTTCTGAATAAGTTTTTCTTTCAGAAAATGTTAACATGTTGTATATGTCCTTAATAGTCATCACCCTACACTGTATTAAAATTCTTTACTTTTCTAATTTATTCTGTTTTATGTGTGAGTTTTCGCTTTGCATGTATGTATGGATACCATGTGCACATCTGGTGCTTGTGGGAATGAGAAGATGGAGTTATAGATGACTGTAAAACACACATACGTTCTGGGAACTGAACCCAGGTCCTCTCCAAGAGCAACAAGTGCTCTTAACTTCTTTTCAGCCACCCCTACATATTATACTTCTGTTAAGAATGCACTTTTACTTCATATTAATAATGAATAATGAAAAATGCACTTTTACTTCACATTAATAATGAATGCATTGCAATAAGTGACCATGATTGCTTTTTTAGAGATGTCACTGAAAGCATGATTTGTATCAGTAGACCAAAACCCAATATTTACTCATTTTCTGATTTCCTTTCCTATAATTTAAATGATTTTTTCATTTTATACACTTTAATTAAAGTATAATAAAGTCACTTTCCCTTTTCCCTTTCTTCCCTCCATTACCTCCACACTCCAGCTTCTTCCATGTCCTCCCCAGTCTCAAATTGATAGTCTCTTTTTCCCTTATAATTATTGTTAAAAAACTGGCATGCATGCACATGCCCATGTTTATGTATGTATGTATGTATGTATAACTACAACCTACTGAGTTCAGTTTTATTGTTGTGTTTATAAGGTTTCAGTACTGACTACAGTTTCATTGGACAACCAATTAGGGGACTCATCCCTGAGCGATACTAACTCTCCCTGTCTTAGCAGTCATTAGTTTCCTACAGTTCCTTACCCGGAAGCATGATCCTCTGAAAGCCCCTCACCTCTTCTTTGTTAGCATGTCTTTTAAGATTGCCTTTGTTCAGATCTTGTTTACACAGCCATTTCTATGAGAGATTGTTTCACAGCAGACTTCCAGACTCTTAGTCTTTCTAACTGCCTCTTCTGTGATGTTCCCTGAGCCATAGATGCTGGAGTTGTGATGTAGATAAATCCATTAGGATGGGGCTCCATGATTTCTGTTGATCTCTGCTTTGTGTCTTCTTATAGATTGTGGTGATGGTCTCTGTGTGCTATAAAGAGACACTCCTTTGATGAGAGGATCTGTTGATCATGTTTGTCTTTAAAAATCATCTCTTAGATTCTCTGTATTCATTGATTCTCTGTAGTGCTTTCTTTATTTCTAGTTCATTCATCTTTGCTTTAATTTTTATTTACTATTTCTTGCCATCTACTGCTTGAGGTTTGGTAGCTGTTTTTCCAAATTCGTGAATGGCATCATTAAGTCATTTATTTTTCATCATGACTTTTCAATGTAGGCACTTAGGTCTATGAACTGCCCTCTTAGAACTGTCACAGACGTTTTGTTGTGTTGTGTTTCTATTTTCATTCAGTTGAGGATTGTTTTTCTTTCTTGATTTCCTCTTTGATCCACTCAATAGTTGTTTAATCTCCATGAGTTTATATGCATACTACAGTTTTATTTGCCTTCAACTTTAAGTTTTATTTTACAATAGTCAGATAGGATACAAGGCATTATTTCAACTTTCTGTATTTGTTAAGGTTTTCTGTGTGTACCAGCATAAGCTCTACTTTAGAGGAGCTTCTGTGTGCTTCTGAGTAGACTATCTTTTTGGGAGTTTAGGTGGAATAATATAAATATCTGTTAGGTCTATTTAATGATATTTAATTCTGTGGCTCTTTGTTGATTTTTTTGGCCATATGACCTATCTATTGGGAACATTGTGGTTTTGAAATCACCTCCTTTTATTGGGTTTGTGTTCATCTATGCCTTTAATTCTATCAAGTTTACTCTTATGAAGTTAGATGCACCAGAGTTTGGTGCATATATGTTAAGTAGCGTAATATTTTCTTGATTAATTAATACTTTGAGTAGTATGAAGTGCCTTTCTTTGTCTCTTCTGATTTATTTTAGTTTGAAATCTATTTAGTCAGATATTAGGATGGCAATACCTGTTTTCTTCCTGATTCTATTTGCTTAGAATACTTTTTCCATCTTTTCATTGTAAGGTAGTGCCTAAAATTAAAATTAAGATGTAGATGTAACCAACCGTCTTATTAAATAAGAAACACAGAACCAATGCAAAGAAGAAAGCCAAGAGGTCAGAGCTAAGAGCTAAAACCTTACCCTTCCTCCTGCGGTGGTCCTACCTCTCTGAACCAGAGCTACTTCCTGTGTTAAAGTCTTTATATAGTTTCTGTTCTGTCTTCTCATTGGTTGTAAACCCAACCACATGACCGCCTTGTCACGGCCTGTCATTATAGACCTCCAGGTCTTCTATGGTTGGTATTGAGATTAAAGGTGTATGTATCCAATGCTGGCTGTATCCCTGAACACACAGAGACTTACCTAGCTCTGCCTACCAAGTATTGGGATTACAAGCATACACCATCACTGCCCTGCTTTCCTATGGCTTGCTAATAGCTCTGACCCCCAGGCAACTTTATTTATTAACATACAAATAACATTTTAATACAAATAAAATATCACCATATTAAGATAATTTTTTTTTTTTTTTAGGAAACAGATGGTTGAATTTTGTTTCCTAATCCATATAGGAAGCCTTTGTATTTTGCTTGGAGTGTTGAGGTGACTACTATTTGAAATTGTTATTGAAAGTTGTGTGTAGATTGCAGTCTTTTTTTTTTTTTTTTTGCTATTTTGTGTTGTTAGCTGTCTTTTGTATTTCATTAAATTATAGCTTTGTTTTCATTCTAAAAGTCTTTAGTTACATTTATTCTTCTCTTCAGTTAAAAGTATTTCATTCAGTATTCTGCTTAGAGTTTTTGTTTGATATCATAGTTTAGATTGTTTTATGTAAAGACTTTCTCTTTCAACCTATGCAGACAGATTTGCTGGACACAGGAGTATTGGTTGACATGCACAGTCTTCTAGTATGTGAAGTATATTGCTCCAGACTCAGAAATCAGCTGTTATTCTGATGATTTTTCATTTCTAAGTGACTTATGTGTTTCCTTTTCTTGCAGGTTTCAATATTTTCCCTTTCCTGTATATTTAGTATATTGTATCACTACCATGTGCTTTGTGGTGTTTCTTTTCAGGTCTTGTCTAGTTGGGGTTCTGATTGCTTCTTGTATCTTTATGTGTGCATCTTTCCTTACTTGGATAAAGTTTTCTCCTGTGATCTTGTTAAAAATCTGGTCTATGCTATTGACCTAGAATTATTCTCTCCCATCTATGCCTATAATTCAAAGATTTGATTCCTGTATAGGCCTTTGCTGTGCTTTTTTATTTTTTCATATTATTTGTTCATTTTGTCTAGATCTTCTCCTTTATCTTCCTTTCCTGATATTCTATCTTTTTGTCTGATTTCTTATATTGGTAAGGCTTTCCTCTGTGCTTTATAATTGGATATTGAAATTTTCAAATTGTATCTTTATTTTAGACATTGATCTTGAGCTAGACCTTTGGGTATGCAGATGGTCCCAATGGGAAATGGTTGGATATGGGAAGGGGAAGAAGTGGCTTACCCAGCAAAGGTGGCTCACAAACAGAGGGTTCACAGCCTCAGTTCTAGAATAGACTTGTGAGTTTGCAGAGAAAGTTGAGAAGCAACATCCTCAGCAAAGATAACTAGGAAACATAGATGTCATGCCTCCTTCAGATTGAAAACAAGGCATGTGGGTTTGGAGATAGAAGAAGCGGGGAGTGGGATGGGAAATAGAAGAGTCTTACCCAACAAAGGTTACTGTCTTAGTTAAAGTTTCTATTGCTGTGATGAAACACCATGACCAAAAAGCAAGTTTGGAAGGAAAGGGTTTGATGGCTTACACTTCCAGATCATAGTCCATCAGCTGGAGCTGATGCAGAGGACATGGAGGGGAGCTGCTTACTGGCTTGCTTCACATGGCTTGCTCAGGCTGCTTTGTTAAAGAAAACAGGACCACCAGTACAAGAGTGGCCACACTCACAATGGGCTGGGTCCTTCCCCGTTGATCACTAGGTGAGAAAATGCTTTATAGCTGGGTCTCATAGAGGCTTTTCCTCAACTGAGGCTCCTTTCTCTCTAATTACTTTAGCTTGTGTCAAGTTGGCACAGAAAACCAGCCAGCACCGTGAAGATACTTTCTCAAGAGTAATGCCAATAGGATATCACTGTGTATTGTCTTTTGTGTTTTATATAAAAGGAAAACTACTTTTCTAACCCAATAGAAAGAACTTTAGTGATTTATCAAGTGAAATGTATGCACATACCTAGGTATGCACATATAATTTCATAACAATCCATCTTCCATAGCAATTTTCTCTAACCTTGTCTTCGAGGTGAATACTTTTAAACTTTTGCATATGAGCAGCGTGCAGAGTGGATGTGTACTGAAGGAGGTGAACTTACCCATGGTTATTTCCAAAGGTAGCAACAATAGCAATTGAGCTTCTACCTTATTACATCATAAGTAAGAATGAGAATTACAGCCATATATAAAAGAGCTCATGACCATCTAACCCCAGAGGCGATCAGGGAGGTGAGGAGCATTGATTTTGCCTTTCCTCTTTCCTGATTCCTTACAAGTCTTTATGAGAAACATTGTCCTGAACGGTTTCCATCATCTTATGGGTGATCGAAAGGTACAATGCTTATTGACTCAGGTTCTCTCTGATAGGTTGTTTCATCCTTACCTGAACAAATGCAGTTGTATTCTTGGAGAAGGTTTGGTGTGTGTGTGTGTGTGTGTGTGTGTGTGTGTGTGTGTGTGTGTGTGTGTGTGTTATTCTGTCTTCAAATAGATCCTAGTATCATCATTTAAGACAAACTACTCTCTTTGCTGGTTAGTTATGGTCAGTACTGATTCTGGCAATGGTACTCTTCCATCAGTCTGATAATTCATTTCAGATTATAGTCACTGTACATGGTCACTTACTTTTAGGTATCAAATGCTGATAATTTCTTTCATTCTTTTATTCAATAAATTCAAAGAAGATGAAGATTCTTGATCATTTGCCAATAGCATAGTTATTATTTACCCTAGAAGCTTCTTCAAGTATAAGTATTATATTTTTTGTAGAGTAATATCATCTACTGAAATATGTCTTACTATTGCTTCAATCACAGGAAATCAGCTCGGAGACATCTCTCAATCAGGGTAGGATTTTGGAGTGTTTAAGAATGAATGTTAAGTTATAATTTGAACCAGGGGAAAGAAGCTAGTGTCTACTGGATGTATTCTTGACTGTATTCCATGTGATTCACTTAATGTACTTTATGTATTAGTATAATCATATGTATTTAAGCATTTATATCATTGTAATTAAGTGTCTTACTAGTTTAGCAACTGTCACCCAAAGAGTTTGATTAATTCCAAGTGGCCAGTTCATGAATTAAAGGTCAGCCTGTGCATTTTCTTGTTCCTCTAACTACACTGAGATGGTCCCATATAGAAAGCCAGTTTTTGTTATGTGCCACCTCTAGGTTAGAGTTTTCCTGAGAAACCTAGCTGTAGCTCAATAGTTTGTCTGAGTCTTTTGGCAGTTGCTGTTACTCAGCACATTGGTACATCAGACTACCATCAAAAATGGGAGGGAAAAACCTCACTTAACTGTGTGCACAGTGTCATAGGTTTGAAATGAACAAGATGAGAGAAATCTTGGATTTATTTTATTAGAATTGTACTGCATGTGCACATACACCATGATATGTGTATCATGTTTAGCAACTATTTAAAGAGCATTATTAATTTATTCTCAGATTTGTTTTCTCTTTAAACTTCCCAAGTAAAGGAAGGATTTCTTTTTTTTATCAAGTTTTTGTTTCCCTATGACATCAGGCTTCTTGAAATTTTAATGTACATTTTACTTTTCTTCAAGTTTCTTTACGTATAGTTTAGAATTTTTATTAGCTAAATATCGCTTCTTGTTTTTAACTCATGAATCTCAGATCTAAAAATTTTGAGTTTTAAAAAAAATATATATATATCCCGGGCACAGCAAACTAGATTCAACATCCTAGGTAATGGTGGTTCTGATGAAACACCCAAAGCTAAAAGACAGTGTTCTGTGGAGATGAAAATATAAAAGGCCCAATTTGGATGCACATGTTCATTAACTAGAGGACTGGGTATCTTCCCTGCTCGCCAGTGTTTGAGTGCTTCAGTAGGAGAATAGGGCAGTGAGTCAAGTGTCCCAAGTGGAAGAGAACAAGAAAGACATCACCAAGTGAGCTCAGTGGCAGAT
Organism: Peromyscus leucopus; assembly: GCF_004664715.2. Taxonomy (NCBI): domain Eukaryota; kingdom Metazoa; phylum Chordata; class Mammalia; order Rodentia; family Cricetidae; genus Peromyscus; species Peromyscus leucopus. The sequence continues at coordinate 132,038,950 of NC_051067.1, read as the reverse complement.
GATTAGAATGGCTTTAACAGGGGAAGGGCAATCTTAAAGGAGCACCAAGGTGGTCGACAGGACTAAGAGTTTGGGCTTACAATGAAAGACAGTAAAGCTATTTGTAAGGACACAGGATATTGATCTTCTATAACTAGATGTTAAAATAGGGCTGAAAGTAATTTGTAAAATATGTTGCCTTTTGTGGTTAATTGTAAGAAATGACAAATTCCAGGATTCTGTTGAAATTACTTGAGCCACAGTGAAGTCTTTATAGAAAACAGAAATGTGTCACAGAGGATAGGCTAGAGAATGTTCAGTACCAAGAATGGGAAGGAACAATGAAATTTGTCTGTGACCCAGGGCAACTGCTTCCTTTCTTGTGTATCTTTTCCCAAGTCATATCTATCCTTTTCAGATTCAAATGCGCAACATCTTCCTAGAAAGTAGTAACATGTACAGGCTTGGGGCTGGTACTGCTCCCCCTCCATTTACCTTATTTGCCTGAAGCAGGGAGCTAGCTGCTACTCAGGTTCTTTGAGCCCATACTTTCAGGAATCTTCACCTTGCTGGGATGGATATTTAAAGACTGGAGAGCATCAATGAAGACTGCAGAAGAGGGAGCAAGGAGTGGTATCCTATAGAAGGAAGACGTCTAGAGAATGTAGAGGGAAACAGAGGCAAAAGCACAAGGGATCTGCTTTTCCAGAAGTCTCTGACGTCGACTGGGCACATGAAGGTTTTTAAGTGTTTGGTGGTAGTTGAATAAGCCTGAGCCAATTAAGAAGCATAACTGAATAATTTACATTGTAATGTTTGACCCTCCCTGAGAAGAGCATTCCTAACAGTAATTACACATTTATATATTCATTTATAAATTTAGTATTCAAGCATTTTAAAAGGTTTTTTTAATTACTTTATTAGCTATTTGGATGAATGAATGTGATGGTTTCCTTTCAATGTCTTTTTTTTCATTCTAAAGAATGAAGGCTATCATTTATACAGTTTGGTGTTTTATGCATAGAGAATAGAATAGAGACACTATATCCTTCTACCTTCTTTCAGTCTATCATTTTATTTAAATTTATGTTGAAAGTTTATGTGAACAATTGATAGTAATTTGGGTGCAATCATCAGGACAGACAATTTTCAAGACAAATGATTTTCAGGTTCCACCAAATTATTGATTGATAGTATTTAATGTGGAACTATGTATGAATTAGCAAGTACAGAGATTGGGAAAAGTGGAAGCAGAAAGTAACAACTGAAATAATTTTATAAACCAAACATTTAATAACAATATAAAGAAAAACCATTTGCTATTCAAATAACTAACCCTTCAGAATATTTTATAGACTACTACTCACCTGTTCTGTTGTGTGTCTTTGCTTGAAAGATATGACTTTAAGTCGGAGTCATTGATTTCTATGTGTTCAAGAACTGGAGAAGCTAATTTTGAAACTCAGGTAATCAGAGCCTTTTTGAGAAAATTCCTGGGCTGAATTTGTTCTTTGTGGTGTTTGAACTGTTAAAATATGGCAGTTGTCAAAATGTCATAATTTTTGATAGACAGTTGTTAGATAAAAACTTTTTTATAAAATTATGACAATTTTAATGTCTTTACTGAGAAAATACTAAAACATGGTAATTATTTTAATGTCATGAAAGCCAAAAGTGAGGTAAAAAATAAGTAATCACAGGGAAGTTATAGTTATATAATTTTACTGCAGAGGAAATTTGAAATTTGGGATTATTTGGATAAGTAAACCTCATATGTTTTCTTTTATTCCGAATAGTATGACTTTCATAATTTTCATGCTTCTCTAAATATATAGACTAGCCTATTATTTATGTTAATCAATGTATCTAACCAATAGCTTACATTTCAAAACAATGTATCCTAGAGTATAGAATTTAGAATTAGTTTTTAAAAGTTTTTTACTTATGATCTAAGTTTTTAAAAGAACTTTTTATGTCTTAATACTCTATTTAGAAAAATATTTAAAGTCATTAAAAACTTAGAAATTCAAAATCTTTCTCTTAAAATTAGTATAATAATAGATTTGAATTACTTTGTTCTAATAATATGTTGGAGCCAGGCATCATGGCACACACTCTTAATCCCAAAACTTGGGAAACAGAGGCAGGTGGAACTCTCCATGAGTTCAAGGCCAGCCTGGTTATAATGAGTTCCATCTTGCCCAGCAAAGAATGTATAATGAGATACAAAATGAATATTTTTAAGGCTCTTCATATAGTTGTACAAATTTGTACTTCCTTCATCCCTGAATAAGTGTCCCCTTTTCCCCACATCCTCACCAGCATGAGCTCTCATTTGTTTTATTGTCTTGACCATTTTGACTTAGGTAAAATAAAAATTCAAAGTGGCTTTGATTTACATTTCCCTGATAACTAAGGATATTGAGCATTTCTTTCTTTCTTTCTTTCTCTTTCTTTCTTTCTTTCTTTCTTTCTTTCTTTCTTTCTTTCTTTCTTTCTTTCTTTCTTTCTTTCTTGATTTCTTTCTTTCTTTCTTTCTTTCTTTTTTGTTTTTTTCGAGACAGGGTTTCTCTGTGTAGCTTTGCGCCTTTCCTGGAACTCACTTGGTAGTCCAGGCTGGCCTCGAACTCACAGAGATCCGCCTGGCTCTGCCTCCCGAGTGCTGGGATTAAAGGCGTGTGCCACCACCGCCCGGCACATTGAGCATTTCTTGAAGTGTTTCTCAATCATTTGTTTCATCTTTTGAGAACTCTCTGCTTAGTTCTGTACCAAATTTTTTAAATGGGTTATTTGTTTTCTTGATATTCAGTTTTGTAAGATGAATTGCTAAACAGTCTTATTAATAAAAACCCGAGGGCCAGATATTGCAGTGAAGAATTGAGAGATCAGAGGAATAGGAAAAGCCACAGCCGACCTTACCTCACCAATACCTCAATCTCCAAACAGACCTGCTTCCTGTATACTCACGCCTATATGCCTTTCTGTTCTGCCATCTCATTTTTTCTCTCCGCCCAGCTACATCACTTCCTCTTCCTGCCCAGTTCTGTCACTTCTGTCTGTACAGACCTCCAGACCTTTATGGTTAATGCTGGGATTAAAGGTATATACCACCATGCCTGGCTCTGTTCCCACTGTGGCCTTGAATTCACAGAGATCCAGACAGACCTCTGCCTTTGAGTGATAGGGTTAAAGGCATGTGCTACCATTGCCTGACTTCTATGTTTACTATAGTGGCTGGCTTTTCCCTCTGATCCTCTGATAAACTTTATTGGGGTACACAGATAAAATATCACCACACAGTTTTAGTTCTTTGTATGTTATAGATGCTAATCCTCTATCAGATGTATAATTGGCAAAAGTCTATTCCATTCTGCATGCTACCACTTGGTTTAATTGATGCTGTCCTTTGCTTTGCATAGGCTTTTCAACTTCATGAGGTCCCATTTATTAATTGTTGGTCTTAATGCCTGTACTATTGATATCTGGTTCAAAAATCCCTTGCCTGTGACAAGGAATTCAATACGATTTTGGACTTTTTCTTCTATCAGAGTCAGGGTTTCTGGTCTTAAGTTGAGGTCCTTGATTTATTTGGAGTTGAGATGTTTGCAGGATGATACATAGGGATCTATTTAACTCTTCTACACACAGCCATCTAGTTTGATCTGAACCATTTGTTGAGGATACTGTGGTGACACAGAATTCTTCAACACCATAGGCTATGGCCAAGGCTACTGGCCACACTCCACAACCTAATAGGAAGGTCCTCTTGCTGAAGACAACACTTACATATGTCATCAAACATAGAGGAGTTGGGCTGGTGCCAATCCTGAAGCTTCACTCCTGTTGACTAATATTCATAGTACTGGATGGGTGGTATACTTCATACTGCCAGAAGAGAAATGTGACAATCAATATCACCAGCTACAAGTGCGGTGACCTACAACAATGACCTGCCTACAACATATATTGGTCCCATGGTAGCACAAATAACCAACCACTTTTGATTAGATATAGGCACTAGATGAGATGGAATACATACTTGGCACTGCTAAAAGGTCCAAGAACATGTGACTAGACCGTTAAAGGAATATGGGGGGGGGGGAAACAGTCCTAAAGACATATTACTATACCCATAGATCAGTGCCTTGTCCAATCAGAGAAGTTTCTTCTTGCAATAGATGGGAATCAGCATAGATATCCACACCTGGACAATATGCAGAGAGTTAGATACTTTGGAGCAGTCCATCACAAATGGGATGTCTTCATCAAATCTTCCCCCTAAAGTTTAGGGTCTATGTAAAAGAGGAGGCAGAATGATTTTTTAGAGCCAGTGGTTATGGATAAGTCCAAGGAAACAGTGTTCCGCAGCCACTTGGACCCAAGTAAACACATAGAGGCTTATATTATTTACAAACTGTATGGCCTATGCCTATGGTAGGCTTCCTACTAACTAGCCTTTATATCTTAAATTGACCCATTTCTATTGATCTATGTTTTACCATGTGTTCTGTGGCATACTGGTCTGCTGGCATGTTGTTCCTTGGGTGGTAGGCTGGCATCTCCCCAGACTCTGCCTTTCTTTTTCCTGTCTCTCTCCTTGGATTTCCTGCCTGCCTCTAAGCTGCCTTGCCATAGGCCAATGCAGCTTTATTTATCAACCAATCAGAGCAACATATATTCACAGCATACAGAAAGACATACCACAGCACTTCCCCCTTTCTGTCTAATCAAAAAGGAAGGTTTTAAGCTTAATATAGTAAAACAAAAACAGTTAAGTAAGAATTACAGTATAACCAATCCAATTGCATTTGACAAAGTTAGTGAAAATAATTATCTATCTTATCTTGGTGAGTCTAAAATTCTGTATCTAATTTATCTTTTATTACAACTAAAGAAAATTATAACTATCTAGTCTTCAACTCCATCAAAGACCCAAGAAGGATATAATATTACCTAAGTAAACAGGAAGTGCATTGTAAGCAACTTCCAAAAGTCTAGAATGACAGAGACATCTGGCTGCCTAGAACGTCACCCAAAGTTCCTCTGCAATACTGGGGCATCCATCTTCAGCCCATAGGTATAGAATCTCTGGCAGACATTTCAATGAAGCAGGAAATTTGAAGAATTGTTCCGCCCATTCTGGCGAAGTTCATCAATCACTTCTTCCAGTGTTCTGTTGAATGTCTGGCCATTTCTTCTGAGAAGCAGGAACCTGAAGGGTCATCTCAACTTGTAAAGTTCAGTGGTCATCTTCCCATGGATTCTGCATGTACAGTCTATATTACATACTTTCAAACAGTCTAGGCAAGGGCAATTTTTTTTTTTTTTTTTTTTTTTTTTTTGCCCAGTGGCTAACTTTTGCCATAAAGAAAACAAATTCTATAATGAGTTTCTTTGATGCCCATCATCGTCATCCTCTTTGAAGTAATTGGTGCTTCCAGGAGCAGATGTGTCTCACTGTCCAGAAAGTCTTAAGTTTTTAAAACATTTTAAATGTCATATTCTGTTAAGTCTTTGAAGTGTTTGAAGATTACCTACCTAATTGAAATATATTTTTGTATATCGAAAAAAACTTAACTAACATGACTCTAAGTTTGATTATCCTAGATGACTATTAATCTGTATTTATTAATTATATATTACAATTTTAAATGAGCTGCATAAAATAATACTTTAAACAAGAGTAGAAATAGTATACCAAAATTAACTTTAAATTTGTATCAAGCTAAAATCTATAGCAATGTAAAACATTTTAAACAAGTTGTTGCTCTTTAAAAGTAGATTCAGTAATCTACCCTTTTATCCTATCATATCCATACTATCCCCTTTTCTTTTTTAGAAAGAGATTGCAACCTTCCTTTTTTGATTAGACAGAAAAGGGAAAGTGCTGTGGGATGTCTTTCAGTATGCTGTGAATATATGTTGCTCTGATTGGTTGATAAATAAAGCTGCATTGGCCTATGGCAAGGCAACTTAGAGGCAGGCAGGAAATCCAAGGAGAGAGACAGGAAAAAGAAAGGCAGAGTCTGGGGAGATGCCAGCCTACCACCCAAGGAACAACATGCCAGCAGACCAGTATGCCACAGAACACATGGTAAAACATAGATTAATAGAAATGGGTTAATTTAAGATATAAGAACTAGCTAACAAGAAGCCTACCATAGGCCATATAGTTTGTAAATAATATAAGTCTCTGTATGATTATTTTGTAAGTAGCTGTGGGACCATGGGGGCAAGCAGGACTGGAGAAAACTTTGACTCCAGACGCAGGCTGCTATCCCTAACCAGGACACTATTTGAAATTGATACCTGCTGGTAAAAGAAAAATCATTTTTCTTCTTGGAGTATCACTGGGTATATCAGACCCTATGGCAGGAATAATTGATCAACATAAAGCAAATTCTGTGGGATTGTGTGCGTGCGTGCGTGCGTGCGTGCGTGTGTGTTGGGTTGGGGCTTTTGTTGTGGCATTTTTATATTAGTGGTTGTTTGTTTGTATTTTCATTTTGTATGGGTTTGGGGAGGTTTGAGAGAGAAAGATTATAAACGGGTGGGTAAGGGAGATGGAGAAGATCTAGGAGGCAGTGGGGAGGGAAAAACATGATCAAAAGATATTTTCCATGTAAAGTTTTTAAATAAAAAAGGGAAGAAAAAACTCTTCATGTAATTGAGGAATATATGCTTTGCCCCAATTATAGCCAGTTCTAGATTGAGGCCCTTGGAAACCAATGACAACAGCAAAACTTTGATTTCATCTTATTTTTGCACTCAAAATATTTTTTTATTTTTCAATTCTTAAAATTTATTTTACATACCAACCACAGTTTCCCCTCCTTCCTCTTCTCCTGTTCCCTTTCCCTACCTCCTTTTCTACCCTCCCCCAAGTCAACTCAAATTCTTTGCATCACATATAACACTTCAAGTTTTCCAGAATGTCTACATGGTTATTTCTGTGTACATTTAAATCTCCAGCTTTACTCTGAGATCCAGGAAGTTTGACTTCCTGTCTCCTGGCATCCTAGATCACTTGTGGTTAGAGTTTTGTAGTTTTCCTTTTTGGTTTTTCAATTAATAAGTCAACTCTAGACTTAATAAATGCAAGGCAAATTCTCTACCACTCAGCCATGTACCCAGTCCTTCTAGTCTTCTTGTTAAAATCTATACATAAATTCTTTAAACTTGGAATTCAAGATACAGTCAATTAGCCTTTTTTTTTTTTTACTCTTTTCTTCATATATTTTATGAATGCTGGGACCAGATTGACATGTATTTCAATAGTAGTTTGAGACTTACAAATCTTAAACTGGAATAATGACATTGCTGTTGCATCACAGAGGCTTTCTGAATTAAGGCTACCCAGTTCATGTGACTTAAATATGAAGTGACAACTATTATTGCTATGCTATTTAGAAAGTAGGGGTCTATGTGAATTTTAAATTGTTTTTCCTACTTTACCCTGGTGCATTAAAAATGCTGAGTGTGTAAGTGCACAAAGACATCTCCTCTACTATTGCCAAGAATAAGTAAGTACCTAGAACATTACAGACATCAAATGAATGTTCTGATGCTTCCCTTCATATTAATGCTTTCTGTTCTAATGACATCCTCTCTTCACTGTGCTTAATATTTCATTGAATATTCACATACTTTATGTAAACATAAAAGATTAACTTACTGTGTTTTTAACTCTGTGAAACTATTTTCTCTATCTTTAAATTTTTCACAATAGTATTTATGCTTTGTACATCCTTTTTTCTAAACAAAGCTGATTCTAAAATATTTTAATTTTTCTCCACATGGCATAGTCTGAATTCCCTTGCCAAGCCAAGTGTCTTATTTTAATACTAAACTGATTTTCTCAATAGAATTGGCTTTAAAAAATCAAATGTTTTTGTACAGCAAGCATAGGATTATCACATACAATATGTACTTTTTAGACTATATTTTAGTTTTAATGAGGAATTAAGTTTCGTATCGTGAACTTAGTTCCTTGGTGAATTCTGCAGGTGAGCATTTTTCTAATTCCACTTCCAGGCTTGGTTTTTAGCAATATGTGACTGCATGAGGAGAACAGATGAATTGATCTCAAGAACATGAAAAGGGTTTTCTATGAAAATATACTAATTTTTCGGGGGTGAGGGTGTTTGGGACAGGTTTTTATCTGTGTAACAGTCTTAGATGTCCTGAAACTCACTATGTAGACCAGGTTGGCCTCACAAAGATCTGCATGCCTCTTCCTCCTGAGTGCTGGGATTAAACAACTGAAAATATACTGATGTTTAATTATTCTCTTATTATTAAGTTTAACTGAATTCAAAATAGGAAATTCAGCTTTGTTCTCATTATGATACCTTATTATTGTTATCAATTTAGTATGATATTCCTGAGAATATTCCGGAAAATGATGCAGATGACTTACCAATAGCTTCTGAACAATATGAAAATTTAGAAACGCAAGAAGGTAATACACACACTTAACTTGTGAGATCGTTTGACAGAAGTTTGCTTAAAACATGGTCACAGGTACCTAGCCAAATAAAAGAACTCAGGAAATTCATAATAATTAAAACAGAAGTGAAATAGCAATGCTAGACCAGAACAACTTTCACTAAAAGCTGAAATAAGAATGTTAGTAAAAGAGTTGCCTGTGTGTGTGTGTGTGTGTGTGTGTGTGTGTGTGTGTGTGTGTATGTTGTTGAGAATTTCATACATGTGTACTGTATTTACATCGTCTTCATCCTTCCCATCATTCCTCCAAACCTTCCTGTGCCTCGACTACATCTCAAATTTCTGACTTCTTTGTCTATACTGCTTTTACACACTGTGTGTGTGTGTGTGTGTGTGTTTAGTGTTGCTTATATGTACATGTCTTTAGGACTAACTACTGGAATTCCATAACCTATTACAGAGTTCATCTCTGGAAAAAAAATAATTTGTCTTCTCTCAACACCTGGTTGCCTACAGCTCTTCATCTTTTTGCCTTATGAGATTTCCTGCATGTGTTCTTTAAGAAATCAAACTCTTGAATTTTATGGAAGCAACATCCAAATCATGCATAGAAGATCCCATGTAGCAGCAAAAGCACTGGACCTCTGATTTGACAATTTATCTGCACTTGCTTTTGCTATTTTCCCTGAGCTTTAGATTTAGGGCTGTATAAATGGGGGCTGGGCACCTTATGGTCACTCCTTGAAGTTTGACAAATTGGAGATCTTAGTAATACCTCTATCTGCTGCATAAAGGGACTTCTTTGATGAGAAATAAGAGCTATATTTATCTGTCAATATAACTGTGACTATAAGAATCATATTTAGAACACAGCAACAATATTGATATATGAAAATGATAGTTAGTAGATGACCCCTAGGATCAATGATTTCTCCAGTTATGGGTAGTTGACTAGGTTTACAGTACCAGGCATGAACTGCTCGTTGAGTTGGCCTTAAGACCAATAAGACAGCTGTTGGTTACTCCAAAAATAAAAGTACTGCTATCACATCATTGGGAATATCTTGGGTACCTTTTTCTGCTTGTGTGACCTTTGATGGCTTATCTTCCCTGACACTTTGCACAGTACTATGAGAGCAGGTTTTCAAGTCAGTTCCAGCTCAAATCCTCTAAATCCTGGGTCTGAAGCGTGTGCCATCTTCAGCTACACAGTCTTACAACTAAAAATATTTTGCCCATTTCAACAAAGAAAACCAATTATTTATTACCCAATTCTTGTCCAGTGTCGTGTGTGTGTGTGTGTGTGTGTGTGTGTGTGTGTGTGTGCATACATGCGAGTATATAATGAATATGTTTGATTCTATGACACCTTAAAATGCAGATTTTAGAATGCTTGGTCATTTATGTGAGGTTTATTAATTTCTGATGAATTGGTAAAGTATTTTTATATCTTGAACTTGGCAACATGGAGTGTCCATACAAGTGATATACTGATATATCTATAATTAGAACATTTATATAAGGATCTAAATATTCATCTATAGAGTATATTTAATTGAAACATTTCAGTAAAAAAATTTCTAAATTCTAATTTATTTCAATCTATTGTCATAGAGCATTATTTATCTAACTGCTTTTTTATATTTTTTTAATAAACTGTGTGGATTTGTCAGAAGAACTAGAATTAGAAACAATACCGGATTTAGAGCTGGAAAATGAAAATGTTTATAATAAGAATGAAGGCTATCAAAAATTGGTATGTAACTGTTTAGACAAAATTTTTTACATAATACTATTTGGTTTAATGATATTGCCACAGGCTAAAGTAAACTACATTCCAGGTTACTGTATGCAGTCAATAGACGATAATTTAATATTAAAATGAAAGACTTAGCTATTGCAAATCACATGGTATTCCTAGAATCTAGTCACACAGTTAATCATTTTCTTTTGTTGTTCAGTAAATAATATGTGGTTATTATCTGTGTTTCATGCTAAGCTCTTTATATAACTGAAGAGTCTCATGTCTGTCCATTTGCAATAGTAGGTGATATAAAAAATTAATGATTTCAGAATTGAATTCATTTCATAAAGGTGATTCTTTCTGCAGAAACTAAATTTGTGGTATAATAATTACACTCAGTCACACTAAGGAGCAATTTTTTTTTCTTTATGGTCATTGGATTATTTCAGGGTCCTCATTTGAGGAGATAATATGGTCATATAATCAACTAAATTGCCTATTAAAAGAATGTTTGCTTACACAATGGAGCCCTAATTTTGAAGGAACAACTAAAAGTATTTTACTCATTTCAACAAAGAAAATCACTCATTTCCCAATTCTAGTCCAGTGTGTATATATATATATTAGGAATTGAGTTAATGTAGAGAATTCACATAGATTCAAGACACTATGGCTTTCCCTTTTCCATGATCTTTTTAGAGACACAACATACAGTAACATACTTTGTGTAGTATGAGGACATTCTGAAGATAGTTTTAATATTTTAAGCTTGCATAAATCTTTATAGTGAATATCTACTATATGCTGAGAAATTAAGAACTGACTCTTTCAGATGGAAGTCTATGTTGAGGTGATAAGACACAAAACAAGTAAAAAAGCAACTGTTTTGGGTCAGATAGGTGCATTTTGGTGTAAAGAAAACATATGACAATGGGGGTGATTTAGGGAAAATTGTAGTTAGTATAGGATAGGAGTGAGAAAGATTTTGTCATCAGAGATCTAAGCATGAAAGCCAAGATGTCTTAGAAGATGAATGTGTGTCCACTCAGTAAATATCAACTAGGATGGCATTACTGAACATATAGAATAGTGGACAACATCTTCTCATAACTGGCAAAGTTCTTGAATGATGAGAAAGCAAGATTTGGTTATTCTTGTAAACATGTAGAATAAAAATGTGGAAATGATGTGTTTGGGGGAAATTTCTGTTTACTGAGAAACATTTGCACCTACTTAGTATTCCAATTATATTGTTTAAAGATAACATAGAAAAACATTTTGGTCTTATCATTTTGTTTCAGTTTTTTTAATCTATAAGAAATAAACAAAATATGTCAGTTCTGTTAGCTCATTTTTACTGAAATTAAGCAACTTCTGTCTTGTTCCCTTCACACTTAACATGATATAATATAAATACATTTAACACGATTCAGCTCTTCAATTATGACTAACCACATAGTGTCATTGTTACAACACTTTGTGTTTAATCTTGCATTAAAGAAATGGCCCTACTAAGAATGTGAACATTTATTTCATAAACATACTCCAACTTTACTAGGAAGTACATATTAGTTTGACATATTGTAATATAAAAATAATTGTTTTTATTGATATATGAACATCAGGTATTACTTTGTCTATAAATGTGATTCCTCTCTTCTATATTCCTTGTACATAATGGCCTGCCATGAGAAATAAAAGATGAACTTAAACTTGAGTGTATATATAAGATTCCCCATTCAGATATCATGGTCTTCAATATATTCTGCATATATTCTCAAGTACACTTTTCTTAAGTCAGAAATCAAGGTATATTCCTGGAAAGAAAAATAAGACCTTTCTGATACACATTACTAATACCATTTGACAGAGTGTCTTGACTCTTATCCACTGCAGGAAGCTTCCAGAAAAGCTACCCATTCATCCAGCAGAGGAAATAATACAGAAAAAAAGGAAATAAACCAAGGTAAGAGCCATCATGAGGAGATATTATGTGAGACAAACTCTGATATATTATACCATCCAAAGAAATAATTGAAAAAATGTATAGTAAGATAAAAGACAACCAAACAGTAATAAGACCCATATGTTACCAAATTTGAGTAATGTGCAAAATTGAGATAGTCACAGAAAGATCTATGAGTTCTCTGATACCTGAAATATTTAGGAGTTTTCATGGGGCCACTTTGGCCATTCTCTTCACTAGGGGTAACCGAAGGTGTCACATGGTGGCAAAAGTGTCTAATTGGGGCATTGTCTCCCCTGTTACTTGAAGAATCCATTTGAATTTATTTCATATACATACATATTTTAGGAGGCTTTTGCAGTGGTAGGCTTCCATGTGGCTTTTAAAATGGCCTTTAGTGAATTGTCCCTCCCCATAGTCCCACCCTGCCCTCTCTTCCATGGCCCTTCCCATTTCATCTTTCCACTCTCTCTCTATATAACTATAGATTATATTGGTTTTTTTTTTTTGGTTTTTGAGACAGGGTTTCTCTGTGTAGCTTTGTGCCTTTCCTGGGACTCACTTGGTAGTTCAGGCTGGCCTCGAACTCACAGAGATCCACCTGGCCCTGCCTCCCAAGTGCTGGGATTAAAGGCGTGCGCCACCACTGCCCGGCTTAGATTATATTGTATATATTGTATATCCCTTTACTTGAGTGATCCTTTCCAGCAGTCCCTTACTTGATGCAGAATCTCTGTGGTTACATGGATTTTAGCATACATAGCTACAGCTTAAAAGCTAACATCCACGTTTAAGAGAAACCATATAATATTGTCTTTTGGATCTGGATTACCTCACTCAGGATGATTTCTTCTAGCTCCATGCATTTACCTGTAAGTTTCATAATTTCCACTTTTAACAGAAGCAAAATACTCCATTGTGTAAATTTGTGACATTTTCATTATCTGTTCATTAGTTAAAGGACATTTAGTCTGTTTCTCATTTCTGGCTATTGTAAATAGAACAACAATGAACATGGATGAGCAGGTATAGCTGTAGTAGAATATGGAGTCCTTTGGGTATATGCCAGTGAGATGTGTAGATGGATTTTGAGGTGGTTCAGTTCCCAGATTCCTGAGAAAACACCACACTGCTTTCCATAATGGCTGTACAAGTTTGCATTCTCACCAAAAATGAATAAGTGTTTCATTTGCACCATATCCTTGCAAGCATGACCTCTCATTTGTTTTGTTTGTCTTAGCCATTCTGACTGGGATAAATCTCAAATTAGTTTTGATTTGCATTTCCCTGATGAATAAGGATGTTGAAGTGTTTCTCAGCTGTTTGTGTTTCATCTTTTGAAAATTCTCTTTTTATTTTTGAACACCATTTTTAGTTGGGTTATTTGCTTTTGGGAATCCAGTTTTTACATATATATATATATATATATATATATATATATATATATATATATTAGATGATATATATATATGTATATTAGATGTTTAAATGTTCAAGTTCCTTTCCCATTCTGTAGCCTGAAGCTTTGCCCAATTGATGGTGTCCTTTGCCATATGGAAGCTTTCCGCTTCATGAGGTCCCATTTATCAAATGTGGGTCTTGGTACCTGTGTTGCTAGTGTCCTCGTCAGAAAGTCTTTTCCTGTACCGGGAGTTCAAGCCTATTCCTCATGTTCTCTTTTGTCTTATCCTGGGTATCTGGTCTTATGTTGAGGTCCTGGATTCATTTGGAGTTGAGTTTTGTTCAGGTTAATAAACACAGGTCGATATGTATTTTTCTTCGTGCAGCCATCGAGTTTGGTCAGCACCATTTATGGAAGATATTGTCTTTTATCCAGTGTGTAATTCTGGCTTCTTTATCAAAAATCAAGTGTCCATAGGTGTGTGAACTTATGTTTGAGTCTTCAACTTGATTTAATTGGACATATGTCTATTCTTACATTAATACCATGCTGTTTTATTACTATAGCTCTGTAATAAAACATGAAATCTGGGATGATGATGCCTCCAGCTTTTTTTTATTGTTCAGGATTGTGTTAGCTATCTTGAGTTTTTTGTGTCTCTATATGAAGCTGAAAGTTTCTTTTTCAGTATCCGCAACAAATTATGTTGGAATTTCAATGGGGATTACATGAGTCTGTAGATTGCGTTGGTATATTTCAATATATTTCTGTTAGCTGCTGTCCTAACCAGTAAAATAACAAGTATTTATGTTGAAAGAAGGGAACGAGAAGTCATTGCACCCAAAAGCTTTCATAAAGGTAGTTTTGAAGTTGTCATTGTGCATGGAATTGATTTTATTTATCCTTTCTCTTTCAGTGTGGGCTGACAAATGTCCACACCCAGAGGTAACTGCATTTTAATATTTATATTGAATAATTAAATATTGATTGAAGTCCAAAACACTGATTAAACATCTCATTTCAAAATCTATTCAGCTTAGGGATTTTTCTCATCCAATCTCCAAACCCAAGTCTGAACCACTCTCCAAACCCAAGTCTGAACCACAGCAATCTGAACCAGGTAAATTTCCCAAGTCATTTTCTTCTGTTCCATGCATGTTAATACATTTCAAATGTTCCCAGTGATGCCACTTAGTTCTTGATGACAGGGATGGTAGGGTTTGACATGAGCAATGCCATCTCATTAGTGGCGTGCACGCTTTAAAATATATTCACAAGCACAATATAAAGTTTTTATACATGTAAGCTCAACTTCAATGTTTAATACTCATGTTCCATTGCCTTAACTTTTCCAGTGTGTAATCCTTCTGTTTGCTAGTAACTTACAAAAGTCCATCATGAGACTAATGAGACTTCTCCAAAGTTTGAACATGATTTATGTAGTACTGGGTCTCAGAATGTACACATATAGTCAAAGATGCCTGAAAGACCAAAGCAAAGACATATCTGAGCTCAGAGATTCTGTTCTGTCCTGGAAAAACAGCAATACACCACATCTTCAGAATAAGAAAAACCATGTTTGTGTTGTTCTAGCACTTATAGTGCACCGATTCCCTTCATGTGTGTTGCACTGTATTTGATTTACAAGGAAAATGAGTGCTATTTATAAAGCATGTCTATAATCTGTTTCAATAAAGCAGAATACACTATCATTTGGTGAAGCAGTCACTGAAAATCCTGTTACTTACTTATCTACATCTCTTGTTTGCTTTTGCATCTTTTCATTTCTCTGCACTCTCTTGCCTGAAACTCGATGTATGTGTGTCAGCACAGGCATTATCAGTAGAGAAGACCTGTCTGGAATGTCATCCTTACATTCAAAATCCAGTGTTAACACCTATCAGAAACACAAAATAATTACAGAAAAAAAGAAAAAGAAAAAAATGAGATCTGCTGATCTAAGGATGACCCCAAATATAGTTCATACATGTCAAGGAGAGAAACAGATATACCTGTAAAGTGGGTTTTAGCTGAAGTGGGAAAGTTTGTACAGTAATAATGGTCTAGGGTAGCCACAAAGAAAGCGACACCCATTTTTCTCTGAAAAAAGTTGTATACTCCAGAATGAGTCATAAAAAGGCAATTTGTCAGTACAGAACAAAATGGTTCTCAACCTGTGAATCATGACCCTTTAGGGGTCAAACGAACCTTTCACAAGGGTCACCAAAGACCATTTGAAAACACAGATATTTACAACATAATTCATAACAGCAGCAAAATTACAGTTATGAAATCATTGCCAAAATAATTTTATGATTGGGGGTCACCACAACTTGAGGAACTGAACTAAAGGGTCGCAGCATTAGGAAGGTTGAGAACCATTGGTATAGAGCATAAGTATGTTGTCCTGTTTACAGATAAATGTGTGATAAACTAAGGATAATTTTGATGAAGTAATCAGTGAACGTGTTCTCCCACAGTACCTTCAAATATGGAAACTGTAGACAGGTATATATGTCATTTATGAATTTCCAGACAAATCCTATAAAGGCATGTATGACTCAAAACTGGTCAATATGTAGTATCTATTCAAATAAAGTGTTGTTGTTGTTTTTTTTACCATAACCATTTTTCTAAGGATATAAATATACACCTATACTACGTGGTTAATTGAAATAACATTTTAAAAATAACATCTAACTTTAAATTACTCTATTTTTATAGAATATTGTTTTGTATAATTGTTCATATTTTTTACATAAAAATATAGATTTGTATGAAGAACTAAAAGAAGAAATACCAAAATCTAAACTGAAAAATGAGAGAAATTTTGATAAGAGTGCGGAAATTCAAGAATTTGTATGTAAAAATTTAAATTTAAACTTCTCATTTAATATTGTTTGCTTTAATGATGTTGGCATATCCAACATACTACATTTTAAACTACTTTACACAGTCAACAGATTAATAATTTACTATTAAAGTGAAAGCATTTGATCTATTACTAATTACAGAATAGTCTTCGAATCCTGTTACATAGCTAAATAATTTCCTTTAATGTGTAGTAAGTAAGTATCTAGTGATTGTAATTGCTTCATTTTTGACATATTTACTCACATGGGTAAAGATAAGGTCAAATGTGAGCACCATGATTCATAGTTTGAAGTAATGAATGGGTTCTTTGTATATTCTAGATACCTTCTGTTGTGTGTACAACTGGTAAAGACTTTTTATCACTCTGTAAGGCCACCTTGTCAATAAAATGATGGTGTCCTTTGCTGTACAGAAGATTTTTAGTTTCATGTGGTTTTATTTATTATGTTGGTCTTAGCGTTTATGCTACCAGTGTCCTGTTCAGAAGGTCTTTTGCTGTGCCCTTGAATTAAAGATTATCCTGTACTTCCTCCTCTATCAGATTTGATGTATCAAGCCTTATTTTGAGATACCTGGTCCATGTGAAATTGAGTTTTGTGTAAGGTGAGAGATAGGGATCTGGTTTCATTCATCTATCTATATCCAGTGTGACCAACACCATTTGTTTTTCACAAAGTAAATTGTTGGCCTCTTTTACAAAAATCAAGTGGGCTTATATGTAGCTCTTCAATTATCTTCTACTGATCAATGTCATTGTTTGGGGGCCACTGGCATGCTGTTTTTATTGCTATAACTGTGTATTGTAACTTGAAGCTGTGATGATGATGATGCCACCATCAGTTTTGCTTTCGTTTTTTTTGTTTTGTTGTTTGACTACTCTTGATCTTTTGTGTTTCTATATGAAATTTAACTTTTCTTTTTTGTTTTCTGTGAACAAGCACTGGAAACTTTTTTTCCATAGGTCATCTTATTTTTAAAATTCATTCTTCTCTCATACATTACATCCCAATTGCAGTTTTCCCTCCCTTGACTTTTCCCGGTCCCCCAGCCCAACACCCCTGGTACAGGGAAAGTTGACTGGAGTTGGAGGACACTTGGGAGTGATATGGAAACCTAGTGCAGTGGAAACTCCCTGGAATCTACAAGGGTGACACTAGTGAAGACTCCTAGGAAAGGGGAATACAGATCTTGAACCAGCCATCATCTGTAACCAGGCAAGGCTTCCAGTGGTGGGACTGGGACACAACTCAGCCACAAAAGCTTCAGCTTACAATTTTTCCTGCCTGCAACATGTATTGGGAAAATGGTGATACATAATTTGTGGGAGCATTGGAATTTTTATGAGGCTTATGTTGAGTATGTAGATTGCTTTTGTTAGGATGTCCATTTTCCCAACTTTAACCTTATGAATATGTGATCATAGGAGGTATTTCCATGTCTGGTAACTTTTTCAACTTCTTATTTTCACTGTCTTACACCTTTGTGTAAGGTCTTTGTGCAGGTCTTTCACTTTTCTGGTGAGATTTATTCCAATTTATTATACTTTGGCACTGTTTTGAATGGCATTGTTTTCTTGATTTCTTTCTCAGTATGTCTGTTGTCTGTATACAGGTAGGCTACTAATTATTGTGCTTAGATTTTATATCCTGTTACTTTGCTAAAGATGTTATCAGCTGTCAGAGTTTTCTGGTGGAGTTTTTTAGAGTCTTCTTTTATAGAATCACACCACCTACAAATAAAGAATACTTTCAATTCTCCCTTCCCTTTTGGTATCACCTTTATCTCCTCTTGTCTTACTCCTCTAGTTAAGTATTCAAGTACCATACTGTACAGGAAGAGGAAGAATGGTCATCCTTGTCTTGTTCCTGATTTTAGTAGAAATGTTTTGAGTTTCCTTTGTTGAAATGTTGGCTGTGTGTTTGCTGTTTATTGCTTTTATCATACTGAAAATATGCTACCTTTCCTCTTAGACTTTATCATGAAGTGATGATGGATATTGTCAAAGGCTCTTTCTGCACCTAATGACATGATCACGTGCTTTGCGTCATTGAGTCTATTTCTGTAATGAATGATGTGAAAGTGCTAACCTCTGAGTTGGATTCATTAGAAAAGTTGTAATTCTCAAGTTGTAATTCTCAGTGAAAAAAAAAAGAAACAAACTGTGGTTCCATATTTGCAGTCAGTCACAGTGAGGTTGAAAGTTCATATTTTTCCTCAGGGTCACAGAATGATTTCAAAGTCTTTATTTAAAGAAAGTATTTGATCATATAGTCCAATTAATTGCCTATTAAGAGAATGTTCACTTCCAGAATAGAGGCTTTGTCATTAATGTACAACAAAGAAATTCTTTTGCTCGTTTGAATGAGAATTATTTCCCAGTGATTATTCACTGTCCTTAGTGAGTACATTTTGAGGAATTGAGTAATGAAAAGAGTTCACATAGATGCAAAGCACCATATATTTCCATTTTACACAATCTTTACAGAGAAACAACATACAGTAATGTGCTCAGGACATGGTGAAGGCATTTTTAAGATGTTTTGAACCTATATAAATTTCCTTTAATGAATATCTGTTCTATGCTGAGATGTCAAGCCCTGAATTTATAGGAGAGGGCATATGCTACAGTGATGGAACATAAATCAAGGAAGAAGTAAGCATTCAGATCGGATGAAAAGAAACTGTAAGGTGTCAGTGTGGAGAAATTTAGGGAAAGTTGTAGCACATACAGGACGGGAGTGAGAATAATATTTTGTGGTGAGAGATCTGAGTGTGAGGCTTAAGATACTGAACTGGGAATGAGCATGTGCTCACTCAGTGAATATCAAATAAGATGTCATTACTGGACAGAGGAAACAGTGAAAAACAAATTTCATATTTAGTTTTATTTATTAATTTATTTTAATAAAATTTTAATTTTTGAAAACTTCATACATGTGTACTATGTCTACTTCACTCTCCATAATTTGTCTTTTAAATTTTGAGATTATAATATAATAGAAACTATAATTAGAACATTTCTCCCTTTTCATTGCTCTCCCACTCCATTCCTTACCCAGCTTGACTATCCTGTTTCCTCATACTCTCATCCCTCATCTCCTCCTCTCCATTTCCCCCCATTGTCCGATGTTTACTCATGGAGATCTCATCTATTTCCATTTTCCCCTTTTCTTCCTTCATCTATAACCTCCCATATACCTTTGCCTGCTCTCCTTCACAGCCTCGTTTTTTCATTAATTGTTATTGTATAAGAGAGAACATGCAGCATTTATCCTTCTGGATCTGGGATACCTCATTCAATATGATCTTTTCTGGTTCCATTCATTTACATGATTACAGGCAGGTTGGGGGAAGCTTCTATGTAGGCACCGGCCCAACTATTCATGTTGGAAAACATAAGTGTTGTCTTCTGCAACAAGCCCTTACCATAACATTGTGGAGCATAGTCAGAGTATTTCTGTGTCCTGGCCATTGCTCCCAAATAACCACACAGAGACTTATTATTAATTATAAATGCTTGGCCAATAGCCTATACTTGTTACTAACTAGCTCTTACAACTTAAATTAGAACATTTCTATTAATCTATGTGCTGCCCCAAGGCTCATTTACCTCATCCATGTACTTTCTATGCTGCTTCTTCCCCATCTGGCTGGCAACTCCTCTCAACTCTTGAGACTCTGCCTTTCTTCTTCCCAGCTTTCTCTCTGCCCCCCAAATCCTGCCTAGCCGTTGGACTGTCAGCTCTTTATTAACCAGTGAGAGTAATACATATTTACAGTGTACAAAAAGATTGTTCCATGGAATTTCCCCCTTTCTGTCTAATTAAAAAAATGAAGGTTTTAACTTTAACATAGTAAAACTATATATAACAAAAACAGTTGTCAAGTAAGAATTATGGTTATAATATCCAGTCCATTTTACTGGCAAATTTAAAGAAAATATTTCCACAACAATGGAGAGCAACCCATAAGGTTGTGGAGTGCAATCAATAGCAACATGATAGCATGTGAACAGAGATTCAAAAATGCTCAATAAAATAACTTGCAAACTAAAAACAGACACATACCAAAAAGATGATCCACCATGACCAAGTTGTTTTTTATCTCAGAGATGCAGAGATGGTTCAAAATACACAAGTCAATAAATGAAATAAATTACATAAATGGACTTAGAGACAAAAATCATATGAAGCAATCCTACTGAAGTCCTGAATGAAACAGGGCTCACTCCTTTTTAATATTGTGTTACAAGTATTAGCTGGAGCAATAAGTAAAGAGAAGAAAATTAAAGGGAGACAAATAGGAAAATAGAAATCAATACTGTTTAAAGAAAATCTCCTGTTTATAGCATATGCATTTATTTGTTTTATAAATATCCTCCAAATTCATTTGTGAATAAAAATTAGTATTAAGCATTCTTAGTCTGAAAGTAATTACTTTTGTTTACATTGTGCATCAAGTCCTACTCTGTGAATGAGGTGCCTTTCTTCTGTATTCCTCTTCCATAATGAGGTGCCATGAGAAATGAAAGATAGATTTAAGCTTCAGTGTATATATTAGATTTCCCATTAAAATATCTTCACAGTATGTACTTCATAGATTTTAAAGTACAATTTTTGTAAAATTAGGAATTCAGACATGTTCTTAGAAATCACATAAGACCTTTCTGAAACATGTAACAATACTCATTTGACAGAGTGTGTCTGATGCTAATGGACAGCAAGAAACTTCCATGGAAGCTCCGCATTCATCCAATATGAACAATGATGCAGAAGAAAATGTAATAAGGCATCTAGAGAAAAGTAAGTAGTACATTTTTTATTTTTGGAAAGGAAAGGGTTTATTTTGCTTATACTTCCAGGTAAGTAGTACATTTAAAAAGATACTTGTTATATAGAATGTTTGTGTAGAACAGAACCCTACCTGTTATAAGTAGACAAAAAAATTACCAATTAAATATAGTAAGCAAAAGAATGAGTAAAATGGTAATAATACATGTTATCAAATCTGAGTAACAGGTAACTTTAGATAGCCAATAAAGGAGTCCTCCCTCCCATACCTCTCAGGTGTCCATATGCAATTTGCATTATCTTCAGGAATATATGAAATAAATATGAATATATAAGAACAGGATTGCTTTTTTTTGTTTTTACTTTTATTGATTCTTTGTGGATTTCACATCATGCATTCTGATCCCACTTATCTCCCTGTCTCCTCACATCCACCCTCTGCCCTTGCAACCTCTCCCACAAAAAAAATTTAAAGAAATACTGAAAACCAAACAAAACAAAGAAACAAAACAAAAATAAACATAAAAACAAAACACACACACAAAAAAAAAAAAAAAAAGGAAAGAAAAGAAGACTCTTGTGGAAGCTGCAGCGTGGCTGGTTGAGAGTTTACTCTTTAGTCCATTCATCTTTACTTGCAAATGTTCATTGCCAGGAGTCATTGGTCTGGTTCAAGGCCTCTGGTTTCTGCCACACCACCAATAATGGACTCTCACTGAGATTCCTGCCACAGGACTCCTGTGGTCCTGTGTCGTGGAGATCCTGCTGTTTTGGATCTGTAGGTTTGTCCTCTTCACATGCTCCGACAGTTCATAAATGGGATGGATGTTGGGGTGGGCCAACGCATAGCCCTGATTCTGGGCCTGGATGTGGGCCTGGGGTAAGCTGGTTGGTCAGCTTGCTAACTTTCCCCCATCTCATCATCACTACCCAGATGAGCTCTCCAGCACTGCCTCAACTAATTAGGTGAGCTTGCTCACCTAATGCAGCACATGGCAAGGAGCAGGGATCTTTCTCCTGCTCTTGGGCCCTCAGATCTGGGTCCCACTCACTCACATCACCAGAACCAGCTCTACTGTTTGGCCCAGGCAAGGTGCAAGGCCCTCTCTCCCGATTGTTCTAGTGGGGCATATGAGGCGGGGCGTGGGGGCGGGGTATGTCAGCTCTCCTGCCCTCAAGCCCTCAGTCCCGGCTCACCTGTGACCCTGACAACAGGGCCAGCTCTAGTGTGCTGTCCTGGTGGGGTGCAGGGCTCATTTTCTCACTCTGATGACCCTGGGGCCAGCCCTTGCCTGCCACAGGTAACAAAGGGCATAGGGAGAGGGCTTCTTTCCCTCACCCATGACCACATGCATGGGAAATGATGGGGTGGGGGCGGGGTCAGCTCTGTTGCTCTCACACTCTCAGGGCTGGCTCACTCGCATCCCCACACCAGGTCAGCTCTAGTGTGCTGCCCAGACAGGGTACAGAGCCTGCTCGCTTGTGTGCTACAGCCATGGAGGGTCAGGGCTAGCTCTCCCACTTTTGTGACCTCAGGACCAGCTCTTTCACCTGCTGCGGATGGTAATGGGGGAGGGGAGAAGGCATCTTTCCCTCTTACATGCCACCACATAGCAGACACGAAGGGGCAGGGGCAGCTCTCCAGAACAGGATTGTTTTGAATTAGCTTATTCTGTTTTGTTAGGAAAATTATATCAGAGTAAATTAGGGTGCTTCAGGCTGGTGCTTGTCTGCATCTGTGTGTGTTGCAATGTACGTATCAGTTAGTTCAGTGCTGTTGATCAGTCATTGATTCAGGTCTGTAGCTACAAATACGACAATATAACATTAATACATGTTTTCTTTTGTCTTTATCATGCACAATTAACATATTTTAAGAACCTTTTCCTAAACTCCTGTAGAGCAATCCTTGCAAGCTCTAAATGCAAAGTTCTCAGATCCATACAACTTGTATGCTCTCGTTTCTTTATTTGTAAATGTTTATACTTTGTTTTAATTTTGTTAATTTTCTTATTATTGATAGTGTTTCTGTTTAGGAATTTTATTTTTTAGTTACACAACACATCACAAAGCACCTAATGAGTTTTTTCACCATAGCAAAATGTGCAACAGAAAAAGACAATGTAACACAAACACCATAAAATAGTTCATGTGGGTCATTTACACCTAACATCAAGGGATAATGAGAGTCCAGTTCTGCACAGCTTCAGATATGTAAGTTATTAATGTTCTGTTTCGGATTCTGGACTGCGATCATTTTATATGTTCAGTATTCCTGAATAGCCCCTTAATTCAGACCTGAAACACATCACTCTCTATTCTTACCTTTTCCTAAACCATTTCCCTAACTTGCCTGTGCCACATTCAGTCTTCAACGACATGTAGAAAGATCTCCTTGCACTGAAATTGTAAACACGAAGGTCTAAGCGTGTAGAAATTACACATTAGACTTACATAACCCGAGTCCTTCCCAACACTGCATAGTGAGCCCTTTCTCTACCTGGGCTATCCTAGGCCAACCACAGGAAAAGCAACACCCCTTTACCTTTCACATGTTGGTGCATATAGAACATTCTGACATGTAGTATGCGACAAAGTGTATAGTTTAAAAATTATTACTTGGGAAAACGAGAATAAATTTTTATGCATTATAACAATGAATAGCTTTTTATCTAAAAGCTCGTTGTAGTTAGCTTAGTGACAAGCTCTATGCACTTGTCAACAGAAACTGTCATGGAAGACCAAAAGCAGACCTCAGGAGAAGAGCAGAAACAGCACAGTGGTAGAAAAACTAAGCGGTCATTTGTAAGTAAATCTTTAAATTTAAATTACACACTTTATGCTGTTTCCACAATAATGTTCCATAGGCCAAATAAGGTTAAATTTAATATAACTTTTAAAATTAATACATCAAAAGGAAATGTTGTTTTAGATAACATTTTTATTTAGTCTTTGAGACCTTCATACACCACTGACTCCTTCCAAATAATCCTGGTCCTCATCAATCTTCTTCTGGGCTTAATGTCTTTTTAAAAAACATTATTAATAGCCTGCTGAGTCCAATTAGAGCTGAGCATCTGTGCATGTGTGAAGACACCTGCTGGGACACGAGCAACCCGCCAGCAGCCACAAGCCCACAGATAAATTAGTCTCCTCCTTTCACAACCACCAGTTGGGGTCTCCGGAGGCTCTTCCTCATTCATGCTGGAATCTTGACTGCCTTGATCTTGTGCAAGTCTACTGTAAGACACGTAGCTGCTTTGAGTTGATCTGCACATCAGCTACGTCATGTCCCCAAAGGAACATTTCAAAGTACTTCTCTCCAAATTCAGACTCTTACATTTTTTTCTGATCATTCTTCCTCAATGTTTCCTGAACTTTCGGTAGTGGGAGGTTAAAACAAATGACCCTTCTGCAGATGAGCACTCACAGTGGCTTATTCTTATCATGTTAAATAGTTAAGAGTCTCTGCATTAACCATGTCCTCTGCAAAAAGAATCCTCTGACTAAGGTTGGGAACAGAACAAACCTATGGGTATAAACCTAAGTAATAGTACTAGTAGATTCTCCTCATGCAGCCTCTGGCTTTCCCAGGCAAAAGCTTTTGACAAGGTTTACAGCACCAGACATTAAAGCCATCCTGTGCAGCAGGCCTCACATTCAGTCAGAATGTGGCTGGTTTTTCACATAACCGCCATGCAACCATTGTAGATAGCTTGCCTAGCCAGCCGGTGTTGTTATGTGAAAGGTCCAGGACTGGATAAGTCCATTGATACATTTCACCACCCAGGGTCTGAAGCACACCTTCTATTGCTGTGAAAGCCAGAGTTTTCTTGTCAGTTAGGGATTGATTTCTGAATGGCCTGTAACCAGACTGCGTGCTATCTTCAGCAAGGGAGTCTTATCATTTAGTTATGAAAAACAACAATCTGTAGCAATAACCTGTGTTCTCATAAGGAGGTATCCTGCTCCTGGTTCTTGGAATTTCACCAGAAAAAAAAACCAAAAACCAAAAAAACCGCATGACTCCTGAGGGAAGTCAACACATTCCAGGTACCTCTCAACAAACCCTTTTTAGTTTGTTTAAAGATATTTTAAAGTAGTTTGCAAACTAGTAGCTTCCACAAGGCTTCCTACAGCCTCAGTTTATGTTCAGTTACACCTCACTCCGTACTCCCACTTACTCTCTCACCCTTGAACCTTCAGCCCAGCATAGGCTCCCAGTGTTGCTTCCTGTCACCCATGTTCTACTGCCCTTCTAATAATATTTTATTTAATTTTCATGGTCAGTGGTTTCTATATAGCTTTTTCTTAGCCCTTCATTTTTATTAAGCATTTCCTCTCCCCCATCCTCCACTCTTCCACGATTGAAACTATCAACACCCAGTATGCCCCTTCTCTGGTTTGATTTTACCTGTATTTTACTATCTCCATATCAATCCGTAATATGCCACATCTAATTATGTGGCTTCCTCATGTCATCCAAGTTAAACATACAAGAGTCTAGGATGCGCACATGAGGACAACATATGAAATTTGTCTTTCTGATCCTGGCTGGCCTCAGTGAGTAAAACTTTTTCTAGTTTCATTAATTTACTTGTAATTTTTATTATTTCATTTTTAATTACAGCTCAGTAATATTCCATTTCATGTATATACCACATTGTCCTTATCTATTAATCTGCTGATGGATATCTAGATTGATTATATATCCTAGGGCTTTTGAATGGGATTCTTTCCTTGATTTCTTTTTTATTCAGATATTCATTATTGATTTCAGTGTTCGTTTTGAGGCTGCTAATCTGCTAGAGTATTTATCATCTGTAAGTTTTTTTTGTGTGTGTGTGGAGTCTTCACAGTCTTTACAGATGTTAAAATCCTACCATCTGTAAGTTGAGACATTTTGAGTTTTTTGTGTCCTTTAATTTTCTTCTTGTCTTAATGCTCTAGCCAGGACTTCAGCTCTTTATTGAATATATATGGAGAGAGTGAACAATCTTTGTCTTGTTTTTCATCTTAGTGCAAATGTTTTTATTTTTTCCTCTATTTACCAAAATGTAGGTCATAGACTTGTATATAGCTTGTATAATTTTTGATATATTCTCTATCCACACCTAACCTCTCCACAACTTTTATTATTAAGGTTCAGATGTTCAAATTTTGTGTCTTTCCTGCATATATTGAGATGATCATGTGGTTTCTTTCATTCTATGTATGTGATAGGTAATATCTATTGATTTACATACTTTGATTTCTCCCTGCATTCTGCGATGAAGTAGAGTTAGTACTTCATGAGTAATCTTTTTTATGTGATCTTAAATCCAGTTTGCCAGTATCTTTTTATTTTAATTTTTATTTTTATATGTATGTTTTATCTGCATGTATTTTTGTGCATCACATGTGTGCCTGGTATACTCAGAGGCCAGAAGAGAACATCAGATTCCCTCGAAATAGAGTTACAGACAGTTAGGAGCTGTGATGCAGATGCTGGGAATTGAACCTAAGTCCACTGGAAGAGTGGTCAGAGCTCATAAATGCTGAGTCATTTCTCCAGCCCCAGTTTGTCAATATCTCATTTAGAAGTTTTGCATCAATGTTAATCATGGAAATTGATCTGTGGTTTTCTTTTCTTTTTGTGTGGTGTCTTTATCTAGTTTGGGTATCAAGGTAATACCAGATTCATAGAAAAAATTTTGGAGATGTCCTTTCTTTTTCTATTTTATGAAATAATCAGAGTAACAAGGGTGTAAATTCTTGTAACAAAGGTTCTGTAGAATTCTGTAACTAATTCATCTGGTCCTGGGCATTTTTTAGTTGATAAACATTTTGTTACTTCTTCAATCTTGATAGTGGTTATTTTAGACATACTTAAATCACCTCTTTCATCTTGACTTAATTTTTGTTATATAGAATGAATCTAGAAATACATCCATTTCTTTTAGATTTTGCAATTACATGGAATGGAGAGTTTTAAAAAATGTGTTTTGTGATTTCTGAATTTCACTGTAATTTGTTTTAATGCCTCCTTCATTTCTTACTTCACTAATTTGTGTTTTCTCTCTCATTTGGATAAGAATTTTTTTCAATCTTATTTATCTTTGCAAAGAATCAATTTTTCATTTCATTAATTTTTTTGGAAATTTTTGGATTCTGTTTTATTAGTTTCATCCATGATTTTGATGAGCTTAGTTAGAATGGCTTCAGTATAGTTACAATCATTCTTTTGAATCCTTTGTCCTGAAGTTCATCCATGTCATTTTCTTTGGAGGTCTCTATTACATAATCAGTAATTTTTGGAGAAAATGTTTTAATTTGTTAGTCAGATTTTCCTTCCTCTTTTTCTTTTTTTCAAGTCACTTTTATGGTCCAGTGGAGGCATCTAAAGTGATCAGGAGGTACTAAAACTTGATAGGGCTGAGATGCAATATTTCCTCTCTGTCACTGATATTGAGGACCACAAGTTCGAGCACCAGCATCTGTCTAATGCCTAGAACAGGGTTCCTGTATCAATACAGGTGGTGCCTCACAGGTGAAACCTAGCCACCTGAAGGAATGGTTCAAGCAGTATAAACAGGTCTAATCAGGCGAATGAGAATCTCTCACCTGGTTCTGGAGGTTGCCAAGTGTCATTGGTGGGGCTAATCTCTAGAAAGCAGGGCCTCTCACTTGGTGCAGGAGGTCATGCTGCCTGGGATCCTGAAGGAAAATCCTTGGGCCTCATGTTGGTGTAGGAGACTATCCAGGTCAGGCCCCAAGACAAAATTCACAGTGTTCTTATGTGGCCCCAAGGGGAAGTCAGGATCTTTTATGTGGTTCTAGAGTTTCAGGGACAGTAGAGGTAACCCTGAGCCTAGAAGCCAGAGTCCCTCACTTAGTGAAGGAGTCCTAGTAGGCTCGGCTCTGGGGGCCTCTATTCTAATAATATTGTAATTTATCCTAAAATTGAAAATATACTTAAAATATACAATAACTCATAGTTGTATTTTTCAGTTGGATGGAATGGTTTAAATCTTTCATAATATTGTTTGGATTTTCATTTTTATAAACTCCTTATTTTATACAATCTCTTTCAGAGCATGTATAAATCTCTATAACAATTTCTATAAGAGCATGTTATTGCGCATGTTGTACCAAAAACCATAACTCTTCCCTCCACCACAAGAAATAGAAGAGAAAACATAGAGGAAAGAAGTTAAGAGTTATATTTTATTTTAAAAGATATTAGAAAGCATGTTTATCTAAAACATACACTCAGTCTTTTAGCTCAGAAATATTAGTATTTAAATACACCATGATGGATAAAAGGAGTTAACTATCAATGTAATGTTTATCTCACGAGTGAACAACAGGCTAAAGCAAGACTTGTCATAGAGAAAGATATAGACAGACGGACAGACAGACAGATAGACAGATTAATATACATATACATACATATGGATATATGGTTATAGATGTGTGTGTGTGTGTGTTTTGGGTCACATTGCAACAGTTCAGGAATATTAGGAAACAAGGCAGGAGAAAGATGTGGGATAAAGAATATGAGCAGTTTCAAACACAGGAAGTAAATGAAGGAAAATGGAGCAGCGTGTATGTTGGAGGGTGAGAGAATATATTCTTCAGAAAAGGAATAGAAAGGTGTTGTAAATTTAATGAGAATATAAATGAGTTTATAGTACAAAGCTTTCATTCATAAGAAGAAAGTTATTCCTAAACTCCCTCCATGTTTTCCTCACTGTTATCAAGTACTAGAGTTAGGATCCAGTGTAGAGTTTAAGGCTAGGTTTAGTATTAATATTAGGCTTCAGAATATATAGTTAGAGTGGATTTAAGGTAAGAGTTAGGTATTAGTATTAAGGTTCAAAGCTGTTATCATGATGCACTATGGGGATATATAATTATTAAACAGAATGTTCATGATGGATGAAAGATGGATCATATAAAACATCTTTATTACACACACTGCATTTTATATATAGTGGCATTTTATGAATGCTCCAACTAGCTCCTTACAGAGTAGTCCATATAGTTTTGTAAAGTATAAGAGAGCATTGTGCATTTTAAAATAGCTTATTCTCATCTTGGAACTAGGACAACCCTGCCACGATTGCCTGACACCTTCTCTGACCATCCATCCACAACAGGACAGCTGAGGAGGAAATCTGCCCTTCTCTACTAATTGTTTCAAGAAAAAACATGTGTTTATTTTGTGTTTTACTATATTATGTTATATTATAAATTATACTATTCTATTATCTTCAGTGTTTATTTCTGTGTGTTTATGTTTTATTGTTCTGTTACATTATTAGTAATCTTCAGTGTTTATTTTATGTCTATGTGTATATGTTTATTTGATTTATAATATACATCTTTTTAAAAAGCATCATTTTGAGTGTCTAGAGTTATTGAATAAATATAATTATGCTATTCATTCAAAGTTTTTTGAGTCCACTTGAGTCTGTAATTCCCTTAAGCTCTTCTAGTTACTAATGCAGTCCTACAGCACTTGAAGAGGGTCATTGATGGTCCAGTCACACCTACTTTATGTAAGTGAGCACTGATTTAGTTAAACAGCTGTATTGGAACACGTTTCTACATCATCATTTACAATTTGGTATAAATATATACACAGGAATTTTCTGTTTCAGAAACACTGCTATAAATGAAAAAGTGTATGTGACATGCCAATATTTGGTTTTAAGATTGTTTAAGCCTCAGAACAAGCCCTGATGATTATTTATTTTGAATAATATCTGTACAGTAGAATTCTTCTTTCATTGGTGGCAAGGATAGAAAGAGATGAGGAAATTTACTATGAAATTTTGTCTGTTCTCTGATATTGTCTTTAAATCATGTGACAAACACCATTTGACAAAGAAAGATGGTTTTGGCACGTCATTTTAGAGAGTTTAAGTCCATCTGGATGAGAAAAGCATGGTGTAGTAATAACAAAAGCTTTTTGGGTGCCTGCCCCAAAGAGCTTTCTCCCAGAGTCCACAGAAGAAACTACAACCAGTTAGGAAATCTACTTATCTGAGAGTAAAAATAAATCTATGCATTCCATGCTCTTTCATTCCATAACTTTATTGTTCTAAGTAAGCTTTCTGATCTCTTTGTTGTTCTCTTTGTTCTATTGCTTTGCTAAATCTACAGTTCTTTTCAGCTCTCATTCTTAGCTCCTCTCTTGCCTGACTATCCATAAATTTCTAACAGGAGAGTCCTTGCAATCCTGAGAAAAGTTTCAAAATCCTCAAGGTCATAGCACATCCCTAGAATAGACAGTAAGGAGCAGAGCATTACCATGGTAACATAAGGTTTCAAGGTCTCAGGACTAGAAGGAGGGGGCACAGTGCCCAGTGCGACAAACTCTGAGACATAGCTTTTTATCAGCATACTTGACAAGTGAAGAATTGGCATGTTTTTCTTAGGGTGTTTTGTGTTAGTAACCTTGGTAGACACCTTGACTCTGACCTTGTCCATAACTGTAAAGTTGTAAACTTATGATCTATATACAAAGGCCTTTAGTCTAGTTTGAACTTGCTCTGAGGTAAAAAATAAACTAAATGTGTGCAGTTTGTGTTAGACTGAGGAGAGATTATTATATTCTGTGTTAGTCTGAGCAAAAGGAACAAAGCAGGATTTAAGTGTCTTCAGTCTCATGGGAAAATGAATCTGAATATGAAGCATATCCTAGTATATTTTCTACATATCAAAATTGTACAGCTAAATGAAAAAGGCACCTTCCTGACCACCCACAGGTATTTGTGCCCAAAATATTAAGATGTAATCATGAGATTACATATATAAACTACATGAAGATACATGATAATGGGGAGATATCATGTAATCTATAATTGTATAAGAAGTTTACAACAAGAAACAGCCAATTCATTCAAAAGGCAGTAACTCCAAGATATGCCATGCATGATGGCTTAGTCCTCTTTCAGAACCAAAGGTTCTGATAGGTTGACCTTTTGAACACTAATTGTCACCTGCTATATAACCCCATGGCCTTTTGCTACCAGCAACTCTCAATATAATAAATCAGTGCAAGGTGGCCAGACTGTGAGGTGGCAGATATTGATGTTATGGTAGACCTATAAGCTGTGAAAATTTGAAACTAAGGATTGGGAATAATTGTCAAAGGGATGGTTCTAGTGACCTGCTGTATAGCGCATGTCTACCTTTTAAAGACCCCACAGCTTTTCAAAAATGGCACCACCACTTGAGGAACAAATACTTACTTCATACTCCTGTGGAAGGCATTTCACAAATAAATCACAACATTCCATACATAAGGCTCAAGTCTTCTCATAATGTAAACTGCATTTAGTCCAACTTGGAGTGTCCCCATATGATTAACAATTTCAACAGTGTGCAAAAGTCCAAAGTTCCAAATCTCTTCTGAGTCTCAAGGCTTTGGTCCTTTGCAAAATCAAAATAGACGTTGCATCCTTATACTATACAATGTCACAGAATGAAGACCAGCATTTTAAAAGGAAAGTTTGAGCAATAGAAAGGAAAAGCTTGGTCAAAGCAAGAAAAAAAAAATCCCAATGGGAAAACACTAAATCATGTAGCTCCAGGTCCACCAACTGGAGAATATGACTCCATGAAATGAACACCAAAGTGTAGAGAGCTGTGTGCAGCCGTGCCTCAAAGATGGCGCTGGCTTCTGCCTTCCACCCTCCCAACGGTGAGCGCTCTCTGTGATAAACAACTCCTTATTTGGCTAAGGCTAAGGATTTGGCTTGCTTCCACGCACCTGGACCTATCTGCAGTACCCATGTGGCAGATTGGGGTTGGCTGCCCAGAAGCTATTTAGGTTCTGGTTGGCTTTCCCCGGGGTCAGAAGTCAGAAGATTGTTTCAAGGTTCCTGAATAAACTGCTTGGAGAAGAGCCTGGTGTTGCGTCTTCCTTGCTGGTTGAGGAAGATGCCACACCAAAGGGCATAGGCAGATCCTCTTCAGCCTTGCCGTCTACGGTCCACCTGGCCTTTCTCCCAAGTTTGCTCTACACATTGACTTCAGGTTTCTTTACACACACCCCACATTCCTGGCATCTTCAGCATCCTAGCAAGTCCATGGCAACTTCAACCTCAGCCTTATGCATAGCCTACTGTGGAGCTGACAGTATGGAAACCTACTACACATTACCTAACAACCTGGCTTTTCTCAAAATCTTGGTACAAGTCTTCGTGTCTCTATAACTCTTGCTATCCTAGTTAGTGTTGGCTTTCAACTTGACCCAGCCTAAGTGTGTAGTTGTTATTTCCACTCTTTGGCTCTTTTGTCTTTTGGGGGCCCACCACCCAGCTACCAAATACATACACACAACCGGAGGCTTATTCTTACTTATAAATGCCCTGCCTCAGCTTGGCTTATTTCTAGCCAGCTTTCCTTTCTTTCTTTCTTTCTTTCTTTCTTTCTTTCTTTCTTTCTTTCTTTCTTTCTTTCTTTCTTTCTTTCTTTCTTTCTTTCTTCCTTCCTTCCTTCCTTCCTTCCTTCCTTCCTTCCTTCCTTCCTTTCTTTTTTTTTTCCCCCGAGACAGGGTTTCTCTATGTAGCTTTGTACCTTTCCTGGAACTCACTTTGGAGACCAGGCTTCTAGCCAGCTTTTCTTAAATTATCCAATCTATCTTTTGCCTCTGGGATTTTACCTTTTTCTATTTCTGTATACCATGCTTTACTTCTTACTCCATGTCTTCCTGTGTAGCTGGATGGCTGGCCCCTTGAATCCTCCTCCTTCACTTGCTCCTTGATCTTTCCTCCCAGATCTTTCCTATTTATTCTCTCTGCCTGCCAGCACCTCCTATCCTTTCTCCTGACTCACTATTGGCAGTTTGACTCTTTATTAGACCAATCGGGTGTTTTAGACAGACACAGTAACTCAGCTTCACAGAGTTAAACAAATGCAACACAAATAATGCAACACATCTTTGCATCATTAAACAAATATTCCACAGCATAAACAAATGTTACACATCTTAAAATAATATTCTGCAACATACATGTGTATGAGTGTATCATCTCAACTGAGTGATTGTTAAGATCAAGTTAGTCTGTGGCCATGTCTGTGAGAGACTGTCTTGACTGATCAATGATCTGAGGAGAATCTAGCACATTATGGGTGGCACCATCACTCAAGAGTTAGTCCTGGGCTGTGTAAGAAAGATAGGTGATTAAGACAGAGTGAGAGCCAACAAGCCATGTTCCTCTATATTTTTGACCTTGAGTTTCTGCCATATCTCTCCTTTTGGATAATGGCATGGAAGTGGAAGAGGAACCTAAAAGACACATCCCTCTTCAAGGGTCAGCATGTTTTATCACCGTAACTAGAACACTAGCTTTCTGCATATTTGAAAACTATAGCAGAACACAATACCAGTTCTGCTGCCAACTTGAGAAGTGGCTGGTATTTTGGACCACAGCTGTAGTGGCTTCTGAATGCTGGCAATGGAGAGAGCCCACCCCCAGAACAAAATAAAACACTTCTTCTCCAGTCTCCCTGTTTTAGAATAGTTCACAGAAATATATCTCATCTGAACCATAATTTTCTTCTTTACTAAATAAAGAACACACTTGCAACCTATTACACAGTTATACAAATAAAATAACATACATGAGAGAAGAAAATACATAATGCTTTATTAAACTAAGGTTTTATTTTTAACTTTAATTTTCTGTATAACTTACACTGTTAAGTATGATTTTACAGAACCTAAATTAAGATTTTACAGTATTATGATCATGACTACCATACAGTGTGTTTAAAGCAGATTATTCTGTGTTCATTAACATCACTAAAAAGAAACAAGACCCAGATATCACAACTAAAGCAGAATTCTGTTCCTTGTAACACTTGTATTAACTAAAGTTATTTGAATCAATGCTAGTGATTGTTGTAGGGTAAAATTCAAATATCTGTGCTCTCAAAAATCAACAAAATTATGACTATAAAAAGTGATCATTAATATTCTAATAACAAAAAACGAGAGTTCATGGGGAGCAGTATTCTTAAAGGACGAGAATAACAGCTCCCCTTTTTAAGTGGGGATGACTATTCATTCTGAAGGTGACCGTGTTGAGAACTCCTAGGGATGGAGGACACGAAACTTGAAGTGGCCATCTTCTGTAACCTGGCAGAATTTCCAGTGGCAGGACTAGGACATCAACCCAGCCACAAACCTTCAACACATGATCTGTCCTGCCTGCAAGATGTGTTAGGACAATGGTGGCCCAGATCTTATGGGAGTGACCAACTGATGACTGGTCTAATTTGAGGCCCAAGCCACAAGAGGGAGCCCATGCCTGACACTGCCCAGATGACCAGGAAAACGAAGATGTATAGTCCAGAGACCTAGGGTAGAACCAAACATGACTGGTTAAAAAAAAAAAAAAAAAAAACATAAAATAAATGAAATGATTCCTAATGATGTTCTGCTATATTCACAGAATGGTGCCTAGTCCATTCACAATCTCCGGAAGCTGATGAGAGCTGATAGAGAGACTTGTGCCCAAACATTAGACAGAGAGAGAACTCAAGTTAGAGGTTTTCATTTGGTCCCTCCCCTCAGAGCTGGGAAGAGGGGGAGGAGGAATTGTGAGAGCCAGAGGGGTCAAGAACACTGAGTGAGCAGGGCCTGAGGAATCAACTAACCTGGGTTTATGGGGGCTCACAAAGACTAAAGCAGCAGTCCCAGAGCCTGCATGGGTCTGTGCTAGGTTCTCTGCATTTATGTTATGATTGTGTAGCTCAGTGTTCTTGTGGGACTCCTAACAGTGGGAATGGGGTGTCTCTGACTCTTTTGCCTGCTCTTAGGACCCTTTTCCTCCTAGTGGGTTATCTCACCCAGCATTAATGTGAGCGTTTGTGCCTGGTCTTATTGCATCTTGTTGTGCTGTGTTTGGTTATGTCCCTGGGAGGACTGCTCTTTTCTGTGGGAAAAAACAAAAAAACAAAAACAAAAAAAAAAAAAAAAAAAACAAAAAACACAGGGAAGGATGGATCTGGGGGAAATGGGGGAAACTGAAGAGTGGAGGAATGGGAAGCTGTGATTGAGGTGTATTGTATGAGAGAAGAATAAATAAAATATTTTTTAAATTATAACAACAGTTGATGCTTATCAAATAAACCACTGTATATTAAAATGCTCAAATGAACCAGCTAATACATATGCTATTACTTAATAATCTTGATAGTTTGTGCATGTTTTGATAACATCCTTAGCCATTTCCTAGTAATGTAATTATTCTAGACTATGAGTTATTTGCCATGAAAATTATTCTAGCTATGACTTATGAATATATAATGCAAGTATTTTACCTACCTAAAGGAAACAACAGTATCTAGGGAGTCGGAAATTAACTTTACAGAACCAAGTTTTTTAAAGTGGTTATTTTAAATTAATCTAGACTGGGGATTTAAGTGTTTTGTCTCTATTTGGGTAATTGTAAATAAATAATTATTCATTGAATTACATCCATTCACTGCTTAAACAAGGGAGATCACTTTCAGTCCCCATATTAAATGAGTCTATGAAACACTAAAATAAAATATTTTTTTCTAGAATTTTAAACTTACTTTTGGACCATAAATGACTGTGAATAATTGAAATTACATAAAGTAAAAACAAAACTAAGGGTAGGCTGTTGTATTCAAATTCTTGCCAAGTCTCTCCTTCTCATTAACTTTAGCATCAAAACTTATAGGGAAAACTGAGCTCTTAAAAATGATATATATGTATATATATATATATATATATATATATATACATACATACATACACACGTGTGTGTGTGTGTGTGTGTGTGTGTGTGTGTGTGTGTGTGTTGTGTGAGAGTTTTTCTGTGGAGACAGGACACACATCTGTTTGAATTAGTACCAGGACCAATAATAGATAAAATAATGGTTACATGAAAGTCCAACTTGGGGAACCAATGAGTTTGTCAAGGTTACTTACAGGAGCTGGGATGATTCAAATGTTGCACAAAGGCCACATCAGCATGAGTGAGGACTCATGAAAGCAGTAGCCTTGGAGCTCTCTGCAAGACTTATGGGCAGCCGGTCAGGGTGGAGAACCTCCTCCAGGCAGCTTAGTTGCTCATCTCTCACAAGAAGTTGTTTATTATTTCCACAAGCTTGAGGGGAGCCCCTGTGAATCTTGATTCAGCTCTCAGGACTGAAGATTGTTTACTTACTGAGCCTTTTGAGCTCCTTCAAGAGGAGAATGTTTCTACTCAGAGGAACAGCTACACTCCACTCCTTTGATGACTCTTGTATTTTTCTGTGATAATCTCAAACTTAGAGTCAGTGATATGAATACCTATGTATGACACAGTAACCTTCACTTGTTCTTAAGGAGTGTCAGTGATTATGAGTCTGTGAAGTACACCATCCATTGCAAAAACTGAGTTTTCTTCCATGACAAGTAGCAAATGACAGCAATATTTAGAAGGTAGCTTGACAGGCACGCCATAACCATTTATCAAAATGACAAAAGACTCACCACTAGGGTATATAAACTTCCTAGTCACAAAATTTTGTCCTAGATTATATTACCCAATGTGACCCTACTATAGAACTCTATAGGAGTGGCCTTAAATCTAATCAGAAAGCTGTTGGTGATACTCAGGATGGTTGTGTAACTATTACACCAATAGGAATATCTTGCCTGGAATTCTGGTACTGTAGTAAGTAGTGTCCACAGCCAAGCAGGATGGTTGGTGATAATTCTTCCCTAGCAACTCATATAAGCTCTTTCTGGTACTATGAATGCTACCCAGCACAGTAGGGAGCGTCCAGTACCATCCCAACTTCATTCCTCTACTTCCTAAAATTGAAGCACGTGGTGTCTTCAGTCAAAAGGTGCTACTGTCTACTCTTGGGATACAACCAACAGCAGTGGTTGCAGCCTTTACAGCCTGTGGGGCTTCGGGAAACTCCTTGGCTAACAACATGCCTGCCCCTGGAATTTTCATTGGGCAATGTGAGTTCACTTTTCACATATGCAGGGGTTCCTCTGAACTTAAACTATTTGGCTGGTTTGGGCTTTTTCCGCATTGTTTTGTTTTTAAAGATTTTTATTTTTTAATTATATGTGTGTGTTTGAGTGTGTGTTTATGCACTTGAGTGTGGGTGCTTGTGGAGGACACAAGGGGACTTCTGATTCTGTGGAGGTGGAGTTACAGGCAGTTATTGAAGTGGCTATCCACTCTTATAATAAGGCTGGCCCAAACAGGGTCA
This sequence comes from Peromyscus leucopus, assembly GCF_004664715.2. Taxonomy (NCBI): domain Eukaryota; kingdom Metazoa; phylum Chordata; class Mammalia; order Rodentia; family Cricetidae; genus Peromyscus; species Peromyscus leucopus. The sequence goes on along the minus strand of NC_051067.1, from coordinate 132,001,505 downwards.
GGTGTTTTTTAATTTTGTTTTTTATCCCCCAGAGTCCAGTCTGCTAAGACCTCTGCCCCATATTACCCCACCATCCTATGTTGACTCATGTCTGGCTTCAACCAGACCCTCAGGAAATATGCCCACTCTGATAGCCAATCAGGGTCCTATTGGCCACAAGCAGGAACTGTTCTTGCTATTTTCAATCCAACAGACCTCTGACACAGCAAACAGACCCCTGAAACTGCAACCACAGTTGCTGACCAAATGTCATGTGCCAATCATATAATATTCCTGTACCACTAAGGGTCTATACCCAATCACTTTACACACTTAACCACAGCTGGAATTCCCCCAATCCTGCTTAAAAGGAGCTTGTGAGTGTCTCTTGGAGATGTCATTTGCAACTGTGTTAGATGGTTGACCCCTGCATGCTGGAATTTTTGTATTAAACACTCTTGTTGGTTGCATATGTGACTGGTTGCCTTTTATGGGGCTTCTCGTGGACCTTGACAGTTATGAGCTGCCAGATATGAGTGCTGGGAACAGGACTTGGATACTCTACAAAAGCAATGTGAACTTCTAAAGGTTGAACCATTTCTTCATCCCATTTAGCTGCTGCTTTAATAACACATTCTTCCCGCGCAGTAATCCAGTCCCATTAGGGTTGTAAAGTAGGTGGAAATGTCATTGATCTTGGTTATTGTCAGCCCAGTTCTATACATCTGTGTCGGTAAAATGGCAACACCATCTAGCAAAGCTTTGTGAGGGACCTGTGATAGCTAGTTTCATGTAAACTTGGCACAAGATGAAGTCATTTGGGAAGAGATTATCTCCATTTAAAAAAAAATGCCCCCACCAGTATGTCCTGTGGGAAAACCTGTGGCATTTTTTTTTTTATTGATGATTGATGTGGGAGGACCCAACTTATGGTGGGCAGTGCCTATATATAACAGTTGCATGAGACTGTCAATGGTGACATCCATGGTTTAATGCTTTCTACACAGAAAACCGTGGTGTGCTAGCAGTCTGTACAAAACTTAAGCAACTTCTCATCTCTGAGCACAAAACCTCAGTGAAACTATTTCCTGTTGTGTTTTGCTAGAGCCTCCAGCTGTCAGCTTCTCAGCTTCTGGTGGCTTCTAACAGTAAAGAACACCAAGGTGGTGGGGCTAAGACAGTGAAGATGATTAGGGAAACAGTTTAGGTTATTCTGTCTATTGCTCCAATAAGAGATACAAAAAAAAGCGAAAGAAAAAAAAATAAAACATAGCCTAAAAGTCACCTTCCCCTTTGTTAGGTGTGAGATTTGCTGAGGATGGAAAAATAGGAACAAGGAAGTTTCATGCATTGTAGACCCATGCATTTTGCCTGTGGAAAAACAGGCTGATGATCAAAGAAAGCAGTTATGTCCCTACACCCAAGGTTAGACCCGAGTTCCTTGGTCACGCGTCTTACAGAATTAATCACAGGTTTCTATAGGCACCTTGGAAAAATAAAGTTATGAAAGGTAATTAAATGACCCCATTGTGTGTAAAGAAAAATAGCTGGTTAGTGAGACCACTTGTTTTCAGTCTTTGTAGAGTAGAAATAGGAGTCTGCTACATTAAAACACAACAGACTGACAGTTCAAAAGGAACTGGCAGAAATATAGTTGGCTTGTTTAAAACTTTGTTAGTCTTTTCTAAAGGAATCATTGCTTTGGGGTGAAGATATTATGGTGGGAAAATTAATACAAAGGAAAATGTTTGACTACTTGTGGACATCTGTAATGTAACTGGTGATCATAATGTCATTTCTTGTGTAGAGATTTTGTTTTTGGAAAATATGTAACTTGTAGTTGTAAGGTAATCTTTTCTTGTGTAGAAAGTTTTGTCTTAGGAGGTATAAAAGGAATAAGAGAAAAATAAGAGAAGGAGAACAACAGGGAAGGAGGAGGAGAAAAAACAGGGTAGAAGAACAGAACATAGAACACTGTAGGAGCAGAAGGAGAAAAATAAAATGAAGAATTAAGCTTTGACCCTCAGATAAAGTCCCTATGTGTCTTTCTGTCTGTCTGTCTGTCCAGTAGTTTGCCAACTCCATACCTCCTCTCCATTTTCTCTGACCTGCTGAGTGCTGGTTCTCTTGGCAGACACCTCACCCAGACTTTTTCCTCAATGTAGACTATGCTTCGACTGCAAGCGTGAGCATTCAAAGCAATGATGCTCCTCAGCTCAGGGTAGGGATTTGTTAACCAAACTCCCATATTTTTATTGAAAACACTGAATACTCCTTGGTCACAAGCACAAAATTGTAAATTTCCTTTGTTCGTTTTCTAAACATATGCATATGTATAGGTATAGATATATAGATATATCCAGCCTCTGGACAGAGTGTTCAAGCATTTAGTTTAAAACTATAGCTTTTGATACAACTCGAAGGTGTGAGTCTACTCTAGCTATTTTATAGACACTTGCTACCTCATTTTTTTATAATAAAGATTTTCAATGCAGATCAAACAGTGGTAATACTTTAGCATATCTAACATTTTCATCTGTTTTTCTAACCTTAAAAAAAAGTCATGTAAGCTTCAGGGAGCCATGACTTGGACACACCTGTCACAGGTCCAAAAGACTCCAGATCAGTACTCCTGTCAATCAACAGTCTGAGATTTCCTGCCTTCTGCCTATTCCTGAGGGTGGGGTGTCTCTGTCTCTCTATCTCTCTCTGTCCCTCTCTGTCTCTCTGTCTCTGTTTCTCTCTCTCAATCTGTGTGTGTGTGTGTGTGTGTGTGTGTGTGTGTGTGTGTTTGTGTGTTTCTCCTAGTTCTGGAACTACTTTCACACCACCAACTACTGGGACCACGGTCTGGAACTTTCAAATATACATCCAGAGTAAAGATTTTCCTCTAAGCTCATTAACTTTACCTTCTGTGTCTAATTCAGTGGTCCTCAACTTATGGGTCCTGACCCCCTGGGGAGTTGCCTATCAGATATTTACATTTATGATTCATAACATTATCAAAATTACAGTTATGAAGTAGCAACAAAGCAATTTTATGGTTGGGAGTCACCACAACATGAAGAATTGTACTAAAGGGCTACAGCATCAGGAAGGTAGAAAACCACTGGTCTAGTCTTTATTCATCTCAGCAGATTTCTAATCAACTGCAAACTGCTCCAGAGCTGCCTGCAACATGCCAGTCCCAGGTAGTCCTTCAGAACCATCATTCCAGACTGCTCTAAAGTGGCATGCACTTTATTAAGTCAAATTGGTCCCACAGGACCTGGACATCCATGGAAACAGATTCCTCTCCCCACACCTGGCTTTTGACTGACATTCCAGCCTTCCTGGGCCTGAACCACAACATTCTGATACCAACTGAGAAGCAGTTACAGAAGAGATTATCTTGACCCTCATCATCTACAAAGAGGCTGAAGTGTCAGGTCCAAAATAAACAGAACAAATAGCTAAGTGTGGTAGCTTACCAAAGCACATGGCAGCCTCCAGTCCCACCCAGCACCTGTGGCTCCTCCCAGCTCTTCTCAACCCAGCCTCTTCCCTAAATGAGATTTAAAAACAAAAAACAGCACGAAGTTAAATGGGTAAGGAAGAGGGTGGATCTTGGAAGAGTTAGGTGGTGACTCTGATCAATATGTACAAAAATTTCAAAGAATTAATAAATTTAAAAACAAATGATAGAGGGCCCAAGGGAGTGAGAATGGTAACATAATAAGAATGGAAATGGGTCTTTTTGAAATGCCAAATGGCCATTTTGTTTTTAACGTTGCTGATAGAAATGAGGGTAGGGATGGAGAAAAATAAGTTGTATATAAAGTCCAGTTAAAGCTGGAATAACCATCAAAATGGATTTATTGTTTTATTTTTTTATGTCCTCCTTTGGATTTATTTATTTTATTTTATGTGTTTGACGGCTCTTACCTGCTAGTATATGCATGTGCTCCACATCCATGCCTGTTCTTGTAAAGATGAGAAGAAGGCATTGGACCCCCTGGATCTGAAGTTATGAGGCACAGATGGTTTTGAAGCACCATGTGGGTGCTGGAAATTGAACCCAGGTACTCTGCAAGAGCAGCAAGTGCTCCAAACCACTGATCCATCTCTCCAGCCCCTACCTTTGATACTTCTTGAATGATAGTTCAATTTATTAGAAATCCTATAAAATATGCAGAGGTTTCTAGGCAATAGAAGGGTTGTTAGGAATCTTTGGATTATTAGAAGTAATCTGTTTCACAGATGAGATGAAGATGTAGTTATATTTGAATTGATTTAATGTTGGAATTGAAATTATTAATAGAATATAAATCAGGAAGTTAATCTATATTACTGTGGTGGTTTGAATAAGTATGGCCCCCATAGACTCATGTGTTTGAATACTTGGCCCATAGGGAGTGGCATTACTAGGAAGTGTGGTCTTTTTGGAGTAGATGTGTCCTTGTTGGAAGAAGTGTGTCACTGTGGAGGTGGGCTTTGAGGTTTCATATATACTCAAGTGACATCCAGTAAGACAGCTCACTTCCTTTTGCCTGTGGATCAAGATGTAGAAATTTCAGCTTCTTTTCCAGCACCATGTCTGCCTGCACACTACCATATCCTGCCATGATGATAATGGACTAAACCTCTGAAACTGTAAGCCAGCCCCAATTAAATATTTTCCTTTCTAAGAGTTGCTGTGGTCATGATGTCTCTTCACAGCAATAGAAACCCTAACTAAGACAATTACTGATGGATTCTAGGCAATAATAGCTACCCTCTATCCTGTGTGTGTGAAACAGGAGACTATGCTAAGATTTCCCATAGCTGAATTTGGTTTTGCTCATCTCATTCTCTTACTAAAATAGATGGACTAGTGAAATAGGCTTAGAGCAGGGTTAAGTGAAGTGACAACTTGATCATGAATAATTTTTGTCATGTTAATAAGCTTATTCCCAATAATAGGAGAATTCTTTGAGTTATTTCTAGTATTTAGGAGTGATACGGAGTTAGGTCTCATTTCATTACTAATCCTAATAATAATATGGTAGGCTAACTCACAACCATTCTTTTGAGGAGTTAACTATTTTGTATTGAAACTAGTTATAATAACTATTATCAGAATTACCAAAGCTGTTACTTGAGTTTATATTTCTTGATTGCAATTTCTGTAGAGTACAATTTTGAACTTTAATAAGAGTTGTAATAACTACTAGTATACTTATTTCTAGTTTGATTAATGTAGGTATTAATCATGAACTGAATATAGTAATTAAGCTGGCTGCTATAATAATTTAAATAATAGTACAGATTAAGGGATTTATTGATAGAGGAAGGATACATACCAACACTTTCAAGGTATGGGCCTAATGGCTTATTCAACTGGCTATAGAACATGGTGTGGTAAGACAGCACAAGGATTATGAATTCTTAGGAGTAGGTTCAATACCTATAATCTAGGATTATTAATTCTCTATGATTTATTGTATCAAAGTAACTCCTGATCATAATTTTTCTCTATATAGCAAGGAATACTTGATATATTCATTATGTTGTGTAGCAGTTTCCTTCCCCCACTGAGACAGTTCATCCTACAGGGAAGCTCCTTAAGACATGAGATAAACAACTCAAAATAGCTTCAGGAAGTCCCTGAAACTGACCAGATTCACTAGTCCCCTATTCCCCAAGAGTAAATAGTAAAGACCGCTGATAGTCACTCTCAGTGGAGTCAAGATGCAAAGAAGACTTTCAGCCCAGCTCCTTGGAAGAGGTTTAGACCAGCTGAGCCACCTGGAAAGCATACTCTCCATTGTTTTGAGCTGCCTGCAAATTGTGCAATATTCTCCAGGTTTTCAGCTTTTGTGAGCAGTCACCCATAGGGACATAAACTTTGGTGATAACAGCTGTCTTAGAGTCATTGCTATTCCTGTAAGTAACCCTTCACCCACATTGCTGTAAATATCCCAAATAAGACATTTGTTCACCAAATTGAACTTTGGTGGTGGTATCTATACTTTGGTCTGTCATGGGCTCTCTATCTGGGGTGAGCAGGTAGTGTGTGTGTGTGTGTGTGTGTGTGTGTGTGTGTGTGTGTGTGTGTTGCATCCCCAGGAAAAGTCTGTCACACAACGTTCTAATAAGTAAAGAAATGTTACACATAATGTTGAAGTTAAATGTAGGAAAAATTTCTTAATAATGCATTAGTTGGCCATGTTATAACTGAGGGTAAAACACTCAGATTCATGAAAATGGAAGATGTGGATTTATTTATAAAGTTGATTGTGGTGAGTCTGGGGCTGGGGATCCAGTTCAGTTGATAGAGGATTTGCCTAGCAAGCAGGAGCCCCTGGGATTCGGTGGAGTACCTCATGCTCTCATCCAAGCAAAGGGCAGCTTCAGGCAAGACAGTCAGAACTTGATGATCATCCTTGGCTACATGGGATGCATATCATGTCTCAAGAACAAAGTAGCAAAAGTGATGGATTATTAAACTGTGTGGATTATTAAATGTCCCTAGAAAAAGTGTAGCTTCCAATAATAATGATGGTATATAAACTGCTATAGAAAGTAGAACAAATAGACACCTAACATGTTTAACACTAAATCTTGATGCTAATTCTGACTACCTCAGTTTCATCAAAATGTGCTCCATTAGCCCTGCCAATACAGGGATAAACCAACTAGTGGTCTATTAGTATTTTTATGTAGTTGTATATAACCTAATACATTTAACTTAGTTAAAACGAGGAGTACTTTGGTGAGAAGAACTTATTTGTTAGTAGGAGGGTATTTAAATACATCGTGGCACAAAGAAAACACAAACACTAGGAAGTAACGTTTTAAGTCTTAGCTACCAGGCTTACTGCTTAAACAAGCCTGATTTGGGTCAGGGATTAAAGCAAATTTATTAGTTTCACTTATTAGCTTCACAAATTCCATCTGTTGGATTGAGGTCACTTCAATTAGTTGGCTCTTTCTCTTGTCCTTTCAAAGTGTGAGAAGTTATTATTAGACACCAGCCTAGTTTACTCTGTTTTGAGCACAGATCCTGTAGGACTTTAATCATTGAATAAATGAAACATTAATGGTGGTTTCACCATTAGGATGTCCTGATAGGACCCAAAGGTGGTGAACTCTATTTTCAATACAGGCCCTAAAAATAGGAATGTACTTTTCTCCCTAGGGTAAGTTGGTCCATTTTAAAAATATTTTGGATCAATAATTGATAAGCTAATTACTTTGGCTTATTAGCCTAAGAATGTTTAGAGGTAATTCTATTTTTCTTAGTCCCCTAAGCTGCTGCTCCATTGAGAGAGTCTGTTGATTATTTTAGGAGAGTAATAACAGTGGATTAAGTCAAAGCTGCACAGGCTTCTCTTGGGTATTTTTTCCCAGTCTCTTAGTAGGGAATTAATTTCAGGTTGGAAATGACACAGTTAACTAGTCATTTTGTTTCTAATTAAGGAACAAACCATAATTCTTCTTTGCATCGTGAGGCTATTTCAGCCACTAAACGTGTGTCACTGCGTAGATCATGCAAGAGGTGTGTTTTTGATGGTTCTTGCCTGGCACATTTTTAATAGTCTTTTCATCTTTCCCTATCTGCATAACAGTGTGGGGTTAACAATAAAATTGAAGTTTGAGTGCCAAGTTCATCTATACAGCTATTTACTATTAATGCTTATTTATTTCCATGTACACTTAGGTACAGAATAATTTATTTTGACTAGTAGTAGCAGTGTTTGTTGAAAATAATTCAGTTATATTCCTTAGGAGATCAGTGTTCATTTTCAATTGCCCATAAACAAAATATTCTCTTCATTTCTAGAATATCAGAAACCATTAAAGGTACATACCTACAGTTCTGTAATGCCATTGCAACTTCGGGGCTACTCCTGATGTCAGTCATTAGCACCCGAAACTGCTTAATGACTCATCTCTCTCCCCTCCTCCCTCCCTCCGTCCCTCCCTCTGTCCCTCCCTCCCTCCCTCCGTCCCTCCCTCCGTCCCTCCCTCCGTCCCTCCCTCCGTCCCTCCTCCGTCCCTCCCTCCGTCCCTCCCTCCGTCCCTCCTCCCTCCCTCCCTCCCTCCCTCCCTCCTCTCCTCCCTCCCTCCCTCCCTCTCTCTCTCTCTCTCTCTCTCTCTCTCTCTCTCTCTCTCTCTCTCTCTCTCTCTCTCTCTCCTCTTCCACTCTGGAAAAACCACTGCTCCTTGTTTGCTATGAGGGCACCGCAAGGTCTCTGTCGGCTTTTTTAACATCTGAAGGTGTTCTAGGCTTCCATGATTTCCGGTACCCACCACAGCTCCTCATAACCGCTTAGGGCACTAAGCACCAGACCTGGAGCCAGTGGCTTGGGTCCTGCGGTCTTTGCTGCATTTTGTAGGCATGAGAGATCCTGATGAGTCGAGCGCCACGCGCCGTTCCCTGTGGTCGTTCGTTTTTTTTTTTTTTTTTTTTTTTTTTTTGCTTCCCTGGGTGCAAGGGATCAGGGTGGGCCAGGCGCGCGCCCTGTGGTCGGTTGTTACCACCCTGGGCGCAAAGGCCCACCTTTCCCTTTAAGCACAAATGTCTGTTTGTACTGGGGCAGTGCTGTTGTCTGGAGAGTTCACTGGCTTCTTCCAAAGAGGTCTAGGAGACTCGAATTTACAACTTTCTCAGGCAAATAGATTCTCACCTTACAGCCTGCCTCCTCAAAGCCAAGCCACCCAGTAAGCCAAGCTCCAACAGTCTCAGCAGGTACACCTCTAAGCGGGGAGCAGGTGGGAGGTGCTGCCTTCCGGAACTATAAAGGTGCGCATCAGGCGCTTCAGCAAGAGCATCCTTGCTGATGAGTTGTGATGCACAACTGCCCACCAGTGCAGCTGGTTCCTTTGGCTGCTGAATGAAGCACAATTCCCTGTTTTTCCAAAATGGCCCCTCCAGACCCCGCCACATTTTTGTGCACAGTATTTTAGGCTTGAAATGAATAAATTAATCTGGAGAAGTAAAATCACTAAAAGTCTGTTATAACGGTGGGAAATGACAAGCCAATAAACGGTGATATGAAAGCCACTTCCTTGGCTGTTAAAAGGAGGGTTACAACTTTTGTATTTGTTGGAACTTTATAGATGCATTTGTCAGGGCCTGTTTCTGATCACCAAGTAAGTGCTCTGACCTTTCTCTTACTCATCTCTTAAAGTAAGAGGTTTACTTCCGCAGGTTTGCCCCACCGCTTGTTACCATAACGAAGTTGGTTTGTGTGTGTGTGTGTCTGTCTGTGTCTGTTTGTCTGTCTGAAGCATGCTGCCATATTTAAGACCCTTTCTTGTTTCTCAAGGGTATTTGTTCAGCAGCTGGATCTCTGCCAGTCAGACACTGTTTTCCATTGGTTGAGTCCCATCACTTTGTGTATGTTTCCTGAGGTGAGTATAACAAGGTAGGGTTGCCTTCGTGGCTTGCAATGGAAGTTTATTGCCCCCAGTTCTGGGGCTAGAAGCTCAAAAGTCAAGGTGGTTCCAGGGCAGGTTCCTTCTGGAGAGTCTTAGGGAGACCGGCTGTGTACTGCTCTGCTCACATCTGCTGCTCGTTTGCAATCATCACTGTCCTTTGTCTTGTACACATGTCACTCCAGTGTCTGCACCACATCCAGGGACACTCTCTTTTCTGTGTGCCTGTGTCCTGTGAGACCCTGAGTTGAGGCCTGTTCTGGTCTAACACGAATCCATCCTGGTAACATCTGCAAAGAGACCTTAATTGCAAACACAGTCACATTTACAGGTTCTGAATATATTTGGATAAGAGCACCTTTCAACCCATAACAACATGTGAACTTTGACTTTTTCTCATTAGGAAACTCCCCTTGATCACATTTCCTCTAGTAATATAGCATTTAGTCCCTAGCAGAGCTAAATTTCTCTAGTATTCTTATATTCATACTCCTTCTGCTTCCTCTCTGATAGTTCTCTAGGAGATTTAAGACAAGTAGGGACTGGAGTCTTTCATGTTCCAGACACCGGACTTTCACGTGTTGTTCACACATATTTGAAATGCATATCCCGTCTCTGGGTGTGCACACTGAAATTTTTTATAAGGTGTCTCTTAGACCTTCTACTAGAAATGTCTTCTGTTGGCTAAAGTACTAATTAAAGCTCACAAGTAAAACTATTTCATTTTTTATTTATTTTTTTTTTAATATTCTGACCACAGTTTCTCTTCTGCTCTCCTCCCAGTGCCCCCCCCCCAATCTCCCCTCTGCCCCATCCATCCACCTCTCCTCTATTTCTATTCAGAAAAGGGCAGGCCTTTTTAAATCCACAATTATATCAATAAGTATTTACTGCTTACATTAGAAATCATGCCCAACATATTTGAGGAACTGGGTCTATAAAACCTTTATTAAAATGGTTTATTTTATGCCATTACTAATGTTTTAATGAAAATAGCTGTTCTTTTTTCATACAATATATTCTGATTGTGGTTTCCCCTCTCCTAACTCCTCCCAGACCCTCCTACCTCCCACCTCCCCAAATCCACATCATCTCTTGCTCTTTTTCATTAGCAAGAAAATAGGCCCCAAAAAGTAAAACAAAAAATAGAATAATATAAAATAAGCAAAATAAGACAAAACAAACAAACAAACAAGAAAAAGAGGCTAAGTAAAAGCACTAGAAAAGCATAGATGCAGAAACAGAAACATTCACACTCAGAGAAATCCCATAAAAACACAAACCTGGAAACATGGTATATACTCAAAGGACCTATAAGAGAAAAAAAGAGAAAAAGCCCTAACAAAATATTCAAAGAGCCTCCAAAAATGCCATTGAGTTCTTCCTGTGTTGGCCACCTCCTGCAGGCATTGGGCCTGCCCTGGAGAAAGTGAGACTCTGTAAGAGGAAACTAACTTTTCATTTGTGAGCAATTATCAATTGGAGAGACTTGTGGATTTGTGACGGGGGCTCCTGTCCACTTCTCCTGTCAGCACTGGGTCCTGTCTAGCACAGACCCATGCAGGCTTGTGCATGCTGCCTCAGTCTGTATGAGTTCGTGCGTGTGTCAGTCCTGCTGTGTTTAGAAAACCTTGTTTTCTTGGTGTCCTCTGTCCCCCAGGATCTGAAAATCTTTCGGCTTCCTCTTCCCTAGAATTCCTTGAGCCCTGAGGCGAGGGCCTTGAATGAGACATCCAATTAGGGATGAATGTTCCAGGCTCTCTCACTCTCTGCACATTGTCCAGCTGAATGCCATTACTAACTTTTATTAATTTGTGTTCTGGTCGATAAGATAGTTTGCTATGTTCGCTGATGTTGATATTTGACATTCATATGCAAACAAGATACAATGAACTTTTTGTTTCTAGCAAATTAAAAAAAATGTTATCAAGCTCTTAAAAATACATTGAATGACCCTCTTAACACTGTGTCTATTCCTATGTAGTCTGTAGACTCCAGCCCCTCCCATCCCCCACCCCCCACCCCGCTTTAAAAACCTTGCCCCATTGCTACTCGGGGTCTCTCCTGCTCTGCTGCAGCATCAGACGGATGGAGAGCCCCAAGTTAACTCATAATAGTAAAAAGACTCTTTGCTTTTGCATTGGATTCGGTCTCTTGGTGGTTTTGGGGTCTCTTGGTTTTTCTGGGTACAACAAAATGACTAGGAACAAAGAACCAAAATCCAACAAATCTAGTCCTGGAGCTGGCACTGTCCACCCAGCATTATTTACAGCTCCCAAGCCAAAGCCACCTTGTCACCTGTCAAATTCGGGTGTGGCTGAAGGTGATGGGATAATCTAATTACTTACATTACTCTCTGTATCAGTCTGCCATACATCCAGCTTTCCATATTGCCTCCACAGCAAGATGAACACTGGTTAAGACATTGCCGATTGAAACTGTACTCTTCTGAAGTCCCTCTGCAGTGGGAGGCAAGCGAAGTGTACATCTAAGGTAGCACTGGTTTTGAGGTGTTTACTTCACAAGTCAATGGACATATCTCCTTACTTGACTCTGTGATGTTGATCCTGACAGTAACAGAGCCCAGCTCCCTTCTCAAAGGGATCTACCTTCACAAGTTGTGTTTATTTGCTCCAGTCCTTCATTATGTTTGGGCATGTCCTGGAGTGAGCCTTTCTGATTAGATTTTGTTGCTCTAATTCTTCCTTGAAGGCCTCCAGATCCTCCTTGAGAGCAAAGCGCATTCACATCAAGCCGACACGGCACACAATACAGGCCTGAACTCCAAGATGATGAGAACATGAGGGGATAACGGATCTTGCAGCACCACCGTAAGTGGTATTTCTTGGTAAAAGAATGGCTTTTGGTTGCATGGAGTCCTCCTGCTCCTCTGAGTTGTACTGGAGCCTAAGTCCAAAGGCTCAGTGTTAAACAAAGTGTTGCTTTCTTGGGTTTCTCCAGCTGCCCTGCAGGCAAGCAGATTCCAGTGAGCTCTTGGTGATTTTTTTTTTTTTTTAATCTTCCTATTTAAGGTGAGCAGAGATGCCAGGTTCGTACCTCACACCCAATTATTTTGCCGACTTGGATTCCAGTGGGGAAAATCCTGAATTGGATCCCTCTGATCACTCCCATTCTGGGTTGAGATCCATTAGATCCCCTAGGAGATGATAAATGGAGCCCAGGGAAGCTGGAGCTCAGATGAGTGGGGAAGTCACATGGAGATGGCCCGAGAGCTGGTGATCCTAATTGATAAATCTCTTAGTATGATGTTACCAGGAGAGGATCAACTGTTATCTACTAAGGGGCGAAGAGCTAAATCGAGAATGAAAGTCTCAGCCTTGTCTTCCTGGAAGTGCTTCGGGAGCTGGGGAAGGACACCCTTTGGACTGCAGAGCTAGGACTCCAGTGGGGAGGGAAAGAAGCTTGCTTATGAATGGGAAAGAGGAGGGCTTGCAGAGCAGCAGTGGGAACTCCCTGTTTCCTGGCTCGAGCAGTGGCAGGCGAGAACTCCCAGCTGCTACAGTTCCACGTGGGCATGAGTGCCCGGAAAATGCTGAGGCTAGGAAGCTGGTTGGGATTTGAGCTGATCATCTGTCTGTGGCCACTCTCCTGAGTTTGAAAAGAGCCCAATTTAAAGCACCAAGCTGGGATGAACCATCGTGTACCTGGCTAGCCTTGCTAGCCAGGCCTGGACCCCTGATGATGAGGGGTGACCACCACATTCCTAGTTTGGGGCTTCCCAGCCCTGAGAACTACTCAGCCCACACAGGCCACTCCCACCATAGCCTCCACTTGGGGCCTACTCTTCCAGCACTTACTCTGACTGAGGTGGTGGTGGCACTAGTCTATGTGTGGTAAATGTCAGGCCACAAAGCCAAGTTATTATATCTTAATTTTGCCGTGTATCCACAGTCTCCATGATCTGGCATGTTTTCACATTTTGGGGGCAGGAGATACTGTTCTGAGTCTTAAGCAGATTTCAGAGAAGAAAGAGGCACAAGAATGAAATTGCAGGCCTGTCTAGTCAGTATTTCCTTACCACAGTGTAGCTTTGGGAATAGTGGCACATACTGACAAGACTTATAGGGAAAATAAGAACAGAATTGTAGTTCCTCTGAGAGCATTGTCTTCTTGCTGCCTCTGCAGCCTTCTTTCTTCCTAGATCTCCCATATACAAGTCAGACTTGGGTCATTTTCCAAAACTTCTCTGGCTTATTGTCAGGATCTCCCCTCTATTTTATAATTTATAGATTGACAGTCTCTGGAGTAATTGATAATCCTGTTGCAATTTCAGATCTGAAATACTTTCATTTACTTCATCACTCACTCATACAAAATGCTATAAATTTTAAAGACAAATAGATGATAACAATTGGAACAAATAGTATAGAAAAGAAGCAAGATGTACAGAAAAATTGGTCTTTATTGAAATTCCAACTATAACTCTTCCCAGCTTTTTGAGTTGTCCTATGATCAGGTTCTCTGAGATCAGTTTAATCACATGCAAAATGGGAATGATGGTGTATGTAAAGGGTGCATTTTAGCTTAATAATGGGTCTTTCACTGTTAGGTTGCAATTCTTGAGTTTAAATATTTCCATTGTTTTATTTAACTTGCCATTAAAAATAGCCAAACATATAATGGCAGCTCCTCCTGGAATAGGCTTGGTGTATGGTTCAGTAACTTTGGCATTTCTATAACAAATTACCTGATATGAGTACCAGTAAAAGGAATGACCTACTTGGCTCACAGATTCAGAGGGTTCAACCCATAGTCACTTGGCTCTATGCTTCTAAATCTATAAAAAGCAAAAGTTTATGATGGGAAACATGTGGAAGATGAGGCTGATCACACTGGTGACCAGAAGCAGAAAACAGGAAATTGAGGACCAGGTGTAAACCTTCAAAGTTAGAATTCACTTATCAACATCCTTCAGCTAGGCCACACCTCCTAAAGTTTCTGTCACCTCACAAAATAATACCATCATTTGGGAAACAAATACCCAGTACATGAGCCTGTACAGAACTGTTCACAATCACATGATAACAATGTAATCTTAGCAGAATGCTACAGTACCATAATGATAAAACATGCCTAGTATATATGAGTTTCATTAGAAGAACTTAGTTTTCTTGGTTAATTAAATGAATGGTGTGGGGTTTTTCTTTGAATCTCTTAATGTTTTGTTCACAGGGAGGTACTGAATTTTTCGCATGTAGTTTGGAAGCTAAATCAGTCACAAAAATGAAACGGGCAAAGCATCTATCAACTACTAGTAAGAAATTGACAAGTGTTCCAGAATTACCTTTTAAAAAGGGACTACTTAATTCATCACCTAAGCTGAAAGAAAAACGTAATACCAAGCCACTACATGATAAAACCGAACCAATGGTCCTAAGGTCTCCACCCACAGGAGAATCAATTGTACGGTATGCCTTGCCAATACCATCAAGTAAGACCAAGGACTTAATAGCAGAAGATGAAATGGTCAGGAGGATTGCCAAGCACCTGAAGACGGTAAGATGGTTGTTGTGTCTCCTATTGAGGTAATTCCCAAGATGGTCACTAGCTGGGGGATTTGCTGTTGTGTAGCAGGAGAATCCGCTGCAGCTATGCTGGATTCCCCATACGTCCTTATACCATTGATAAGATTAATTACATCCTGCATGTGGAGGATGTAATTAGAAGGAAAGCAGGGTCAAGGCTCTGAATGCTCTCTGAAGTCATATGAGCCATTCCTCCAGCAATGAATCATGATACTCAAGAAGAATGAGTGCCCGAAGATGTAATTGGAAACTCGGGGCCCAGAGGGCTGAGAACCTCAAGTGTGCTCTGTCAAGCATGTATTAGAATTCCAGAATCCCAAGGAAAGCCGTTCAGCATAAAGCACACTGTCTGGGATAAAGAGCATTCTTTCTAGCTTCCTGAAAACAAAATTCCTAACTGCCAGGCTAAGGCTGTCTTTGCAAGCAGGGCTTTGTGGGTATAGGCATCTTGAAATCTCATGCCAGCTGCGGTAACTCTGGTCCGCACTTCAGGAATTATAGCACTTAATATTTCTAAGTTTCTTGGTATGTAATGATCGACAGTCAAATTGTAAATAGGCTTTTAAATGAGAACAAGGAGGGAGGACACCTATATAAAAATTACAGTTCATCATGCATCTAAGACTCCTGGTCAGTTTGTTAACTCAGAGAATGTCTTTTCAGGTTTATTGCTTTCTGCTCTTTACTCTTTTCTTTTTTAATGCCTTATTCTGAGGAAAATGAGACTTTGACGAAAACTCTGCTTTCTTCAGCTATTTGCAGGCACGTCTTTTTCTTTTAGCTACTTCTTCACATAGAGGAGAAAGGGTTTGGGGGTGTCCATGGCTAGGAAGCAGGATTAAGCACTGTTGAGCTGGCATGTTCTTAATGATGCATGATGAGTCAAGGGGCAGAAAGTCGACCTTCCTGCCTCTGGCAGTAAAATGACATCTATTCGATCACGGTGTGATTGTTTGACCATTTTGCCAATGACAAATTCAACTCGGTTTGCGTTTTTCTAAGGTGGTAACTGCTTTGGAAGACACATACGGAGCTGTCGATGAAGACGGGGAAAAAACACCCATGAAACCTAAAGCGGATGGCGTGTCTTTATCTGTACGTGTACATAACGCTAATGAAAGAAATTCAATGCTGGAAGCGCTTACCCCTTGCCTTTGGAGTAAACACACACTGTCCAAATGAACCCCTAGCCATACAAAGATCCTCTTGTGACACTTGGCAGAAGTGTGTTAATGTTTTCAGCCTCTGCCAACTCCTGTCTTAACTATCTGTAGTCTGTTTTTACAATCTTACCTCTGTGTTGAGTTTTAAATATGAGCTTAGCTACTTTGCTTGAGTTGGCTATAAAAAAGTATTCTTGCACCAGCAAAATGGGTCAGTGGGTAAAACTGCCTGCCACCAAGCCTGACAAACGTGAGTTCAATCCTTAAGACCTACATGGTGGAGGGAGAGGGCCAACCCTTGTGAGTTATACCCTGACCTCTACGGGTATACTTTTACAGGCAAACATGAGCCCCCCTCCCCAACCTCCCACATACAGACAAGTAATAAAATGTAATTTAAAAACAAACTCTCTTTTCTAGCCTTTGAAGTGGAAAAAAAAAGGAAGGTATTTGAGGCTTAGCAAATATCTTTCTTGTACATACTACTGAAATGTAACTATTAACATAACATGGTTCTCATTCAGTGGGTTGTTTTTGTTTTGGTTTGGTTTCATTTTTTGCGTGTTTTAACTTTTTAAGGTGTCTTTTAAATTGTATTTATGTGTGTATGTGCCTTTCTGTATGTGTAAATGTGCACATGTGTGGTGGGGCTTGCAGATTCCAGAAAAGAACATTGCAGCTAAAGTGTCAGGAGGTTGTGAACCACCCAAGTAGTTTTCTGAGAACTGAATTCTGGTCTTTTACAAGTGCACCAGGCAGGCACTCTGAACTGCTGAGCCATCTTGCTGGCCCTGTTTTACATACGTTTGACTCAACCGTACATTTGCACTTGCATTTTTTTAACTTTATATATTGCTGTTCTGTGTGGTTGTGTTATAGACGCACTGAGTGGGGGCGAGAACCCCATGGTCAGTTGTTCCTTGCATTCTGGACAGTTGTGAGTTTGTGTGGTGGTCCCCTGTCTGCTACAAAAAGAAGCTTCTTCGATGAGGGGTGAGAGCTTCATCTCTGTGCATGTAAGGACATGCATTAGAATGCAGTTAGACATTATAGTGGTTTAGGAAAGTGACAGTAGGTCATTCTCCTCTAGGGTCCATGGCATCACCAGCCACAGGTAGTTATATAGATTTACAGTGCTTGGCATGGATTCTGCTCTGTGGTGACATTTTATTTGTGCTGAACTGTGGTGACATTTTATTTGTGCTTTAATAAATAAAGCTTGCCTGGAGACCAGAGGAAATAGCAAGCCATTTTAAGTAAACCAAGAAGTCAGGCAGTGGTAGCACCCACCCTTAATCCTATCATTTAGCAGGCAGGATCTCTGTGTTCAAGGCCACACTAGGAAACAGTACATGCCTTTAATCTCAGTACCAACCATAGAGGTCTGGAGGTCTGTACAGCCCGACAGGAACTGACAGAGCTGGGCAGGAAGAGGAAGTGATGTAGCTGGTCTAAGAGAACCAATGAGAGAACCGAACAGAAAAGGCATTTAAGCCTGGAAAGACAGGAAGTTGCTGGCAGAGGAAGCTGAGGAAGTGAGGTAAGGTTGGCTGGTGGTTTGTCCTAGCCTCTGATCTCTGTCTCAGGCTTTATCCAATTTCTGGCTCCATGTTTTTTTATTTAATAAAACCGCTTAGAAATTCATCTACAATGATCTACTTATCAGACCTAAAGTCCAAATATATGGCTTTGGGTTACCCTAAGATACAAATACCACTGTTGAACCTTTCAGGAAATCTGACTATTTTGATCATTGTTGTAAGACTGGAAATTTTTAAATGTCAGCAGCAGCAGCAGTAGTGATAGCTGTATGTTATCCCAACAAAAAAGAACTTCTGTTAGTATAAAAGAAAGAATCAATGTGTGATATCCAACAAGTAGTATGCATGTAGTAATCAGCTTCTCTCACATCCATTGTCATAATTCTTGACGATTTCCTTATCTGTGTAAAAGAACGATCCATGTAATATGGTGCTCCATGTCACTGAATTTTATTACTCCACTAATAGTCTTCTATTCCATCTGATGACAAGGTGTCAGTCATTGAACTTATTTCAGAGACCCTGACCTCTGGCTGTCACCTTCTTTGTTTCCCTGTAGTCTGTTTAGTATTATGAGAGAAGTTCCTCAGTTTCCCTAGGACCTAAAGGCCACTGGTCCTGTCAATTTTGTGTCCCAAATTATCCTTGTGTCCTTTCTCAGCTAGCTAAAGTTACATAGTACACAAGTTATTATTATCACTCCTCAGCATATCTGCTGAACTCTCTTGTCTTCTTCTGCCTGGTGCTCTTATTTGGGTAAACGACAAACCTTGTCAAATTGGCCTCTGTTTTGTGGCAATTAAGAGTGATGGAATGAACTGTCTTTATATTTGTGACTGGTAACTCTTCTCTAGTCCATTTTCCTCCTCTCCTTGATGATTCTCCCAATGTTTTGTTTGTTTTTGGGTTTTGTTTTGGGGGAGGTGTTTGTTTTTTGCTTTGTTTTGTTTTTGTTGTTGTTGTCTGGTACTAACGATTGAACTCATGGCCTAAAGTATGGTTGAGCAACACTCTACCACTTCTTTAAATTTTTGAGGGCTGGCAACATGGTTGGTGAGTCGAGGTGCTTGTCACCAAGCCTGCAGACCTGAGTTCAATCCTTATAACTCATATGGAGACCAACTCCTGCTCTCAGACCTCCACATGTGTAGTATGACATACACAAGTGTACCTTAAAATTTTGAGACAAGGCCTCACTAAGTTCCCTTGAATACCCTCTGTAGCCTAAGCTGACCTGAGACTTGGACTCTACTGCCTAAGCCTTTCAAGTGCTGGAATAATATGCATGTCTCATCCATTTTGTTCCTATGGAGTATGGTAGGAGTGTAATGTTCAGTGGATATCTTCTTCTGTGAGAACCTCAGCTGGGACTAAGTGTTTAAGGTTGATTTAACATGGGTTAGTTTTCTGATATGCAAATATCTACGGGATAATATTTAATCATTGTATTGGTGATTGGCTACTAATAGGTTACACTGAAAGACTGCAGATTTTGGCAAGCATTCTTATAATCAATAGTTGTAGTTTACATTCTTGTCTATTTTTGTGATGCTGGGACTAGAACCCATGGCCTTGGGTTTGCTGAACAAGTGTTCTACCACTGATCAACAGCCACAGTCCTAACATAATTTTCTAACATGTATAATTATATACACACAGTAGTTATTTTCTTCAGACAATCCAAAAAACAGGAGTATAAGGATGGGCTGCCTGAGTTTCTGCAGTTGTATAGATGAAAGTAGGAAAACATTTTGTTATAGGATATTTGATTGCACTGTGAAACTTTGAGACCATGTTAATAAAATTAACCTTGGAACAGGAGGCAGAGTCAGCAATTAGTTGACAAGAATTAGCCATGGAAAGTATGGAGGATCCAGGACTACAGATAGAGAGATGCATAGGAAGGAGGAGGGAAGGATTTAAGAGATTCAGTCTTTTTGGCTTAGGATGAGTGGAGAGACACTTCTCTTGCTGGGTCTCTGGCCAAAAAGGAAGGTCAGCTGGTTGCTTCTTGGCTTCCCTGATATATTAGGTTTTAACCCTAACATCTGACTCCCAAGTCTTTATTGATGAATAGAATGATAGAGACTTAGTTAAAACGTACATTTGGCAGCCACAACTGCAGCCTAGCTGGTGCTGATGGGATGAGAAATCCAGCAGCCGGGTACTGACTGTGGGGTCATTACCCTCAGATAGTAGTTAAAATATCAGTAGATTCAGGTGCGTCCACTAAGCCAACAGAAAAACAACAACATATTGTATGTATCACTCTCCAGGATGTACTTTCATATTTCATTTTTAGGAGGGTTTTCTGGATAACATTTGAAACATAGTTTCTTGCCACACATATTTGAAGGGACAGAAATTACACAAAATTAAAATACATTCAAAACACAGTTAAATATATTAAGAAGTAAGTGGATATGCAGGTGGGTTCTAAAATTGAAAGTGACTCTGTTTTGTGGTTCTTTCTGGAAGGTTGGCGATGATATGAATTCGTTCTTGTTGTGCTGCTCACAATTTGCAGCTCAGTT